>NW_026989468.1:0-45443 GCF_030222135.1 Aotus nancymaae
ACTGCTGAATCCACACACAGGTTTAACTCTGGAAGTTGAGTGCACACATTGACAACCGTTCTGTTAGATAGCTGCGTTTTGGATTTAGAAGCAGATATTTCCCTGGGCTTACTGCCGTTTCTTCCATACGCCGGTAATGGGCTGAAAACGCCTGTTTTGGGACTCTGCAGAGAAGATGTTTTGCAGACTGCTGAATCCACACACGGGTTTAACTCTGGAAGTTGAGTGCACACATTGACAACCGTTCTGTTAGATAGCTGCGTTTTGGATTTAGAAGCACATATTTCCCTGTGCTTACTGCTCTTTCTTCCATATGCCGGTAATGGCCTGAAAACGCCTGTTTTGGGACTCTGCAGAGAAAGTGTTTGCAGACTGCTGAATCCACACACGGGTTTAACTCTGGAAGTTGAGTGCACACATTGACAACCGTTCTGTTAGATAGCTGCGTTTTGGATTTTAGAAGCAGATATTTCCCTGTTCTTACTGCCGTTTCTTCCATATGCCGGTAATGGGCTGAAAACGCCTGTTTTGGGACTCTGCAGAGAAAGTGTTTGCAGACTGCTGAATCCACACACGGGTTTATCTCTGGAAGTTGAGTGCACACATTGACAACCGTTCTGTTAGATAGCTGCGTTTTGGATTTAGAAGCAGATATTTCCCTGTGCTTACTGCCGTTTCTTCCATATGCCGGTAATGGGCTGAAAACGCCTGTTTTGGGACTCTGCAGAGAAAGTGTTTGCAGACTGCTGAATCCACACACGGGTTTAACTCTGGAAGTTGAGTGCACACATTGACAACCGTTCTGTTAGATAGCTGCATTTTGGATTTAGAAGCAGATATTTCCCTGTGCTTACTGCTGTTTCTTCCATATGCCGGTAATGGGCTGAAAACGTCTGTTTTGGGACTCTGCAGAGAAAGTGTTTGCAGACTGCTGAATCCACACACGGGTTTAACTCTGGAAGTTGAGTGCACACATTGACAACCGTTCTGTTAGATAGCTGCGTTTTGGATTTAGAAGCAGATATTTCCCTGTGCTTACTGCTGTTTCTTCCATATGCCGGTAAAGGGCTGAAAACGCCTGTTTTGGGACTCTGCAGAGAAAGTGTTTGCAGACTGCTGAATCCACACACGGGTTTAACTCTGGAAGTTGAGTGCACACATTGACAACCGTTCTGTTAGATAGCTGCGTTTTGGATTTAGAAGCAGATATTTCCCTGTGCTTACTGCCGTTTCTTCCATATGCCGGTAATGGGCTGAAAACGCCTGTTTTGGGACTCTGCAGAGAAAGTGTTTGCAGACTGCTGAATCCACACACGGGTTTAACTCTGGAAGTTGAGTGCACACATTGACAACCGTTCTGTTAGATAGCTGCGTTTTGGATTTAGAAGCAGATATTTCCCAGTGCTTACTGCTGTTTCTTCCATATGCCGGTAATGGGCTGAAAACGCCTGTTTTGGGACTCTGCAGAGAAAGTGTTTGCAGACTGCTGAATCCACACACGGGTTTAACTCTGGAAGTTGAGTGCACACATTGACAACCGTTCTGTTAGAAAGCTGCGTTTTGGATTTAGAAGCAGATATTTCCCTGTGCTTACTGCTGTTTCTTCCATATGCCGGTAATGGGCTGAAAACGCCTGTTTTGGGACTCTGCAGAGAAAGTGTTTGCAGACTGCTGAATCCACACACGGGTTTAACTCTGGAAGTTGAGTGCACACATTGACAACCGTTCTGTTAGATAGCTGCGTTTTGGATTTAGAAGCAGATATTTCCCTGTGCTTACTGCCGTTTCTTCCATATGCCGGTAATGGGCTGAAAACGCCTGTTTTGGGACTCTGCAGAGAAAGTGTTTGCAGACTGCTGAATCCACACACCGGTTTAACTCTGGAAGTTGAGTGCACACATTGACAACCGTTCTGTTAGATAGCTGCGTTTTGGATTTAGAAGCAGATATTTCCCTGTGCTTACTGCCGTTTCTTCCATATGCCGGTAAAGGGCTGAAAACGCCTGTTTGGGACTCTGCAGAGAAAGTGTTTGCAGACTGCTGAATCCACACACGGGTTTAACTCTGGAAGTTGAGTGCACACATTGACAACCGTTCTGTTAGATAGCTGCATTTTGGATTTAGAAGCAGATATTTCCCTGTGCTTACTGCTGTTTCTTCCATATGCCGGTAATGGGCTGAAAACGCCTGTTTTGGGACTCTGCAGAGAAAGTGTTTGCAGACTGCTGAATCCACACACGGGTTTAACTCTGGAAGTTGAGTGCACACATTGACAACCGTTCTGTTAGATAGCTGCGTTTTGGATTTAGAAGCAGATATTTCCCTGTGCTTACTGCTGTTTCTTCCATATGCCGGTAAAGGGCTGAAAACGCCTGTTTTGGGACTCTGCAGAGAAAGTGTTTGCAGACTGCTGAATCCACACACGGGTTTAACTCTGGAAGTTGAGTGCACACATTGACAACCGTTCTGTTAGATAGCTGCGTTTTGGATTTAGAAGCAGATATTTCCCTGTGCTTACTGCCGTTTCTTCCATATGCCGGTAATGGGCTGAAAACGCCTGTTTTGGGACTCTGCAGAGAAAGTGTTTGCAGACTGCTGAATCCACACACGGGTTTAACTCTGGAAGTTGAGTGCACACATTGACAACCGTTCTGTTAGATAGCTGCGTTTTGGATTTAGAAGCAGATATTTCCCAGTGCTTACTGCTGTTTCTTCCATATGCCGGTAATGGGCTGAAAACGCCTGTTTTGGGACTCTGCAGAGAAAGTGTTTGCAGACTGCTGAATCCACACACGGGTTTAACTCTGGAAGTTGAGTGCACACATTGACAACCGTTCTGTTAGATAGCTGCGTTTTGGATTTAGAAGCAGATATTTCCCTGTGCTTACTGCTGTTTCTTCCATATGCCGGTAATGGGCTGAAAACGCCTGTTTTGGGACTCTGCAGAGAAAGTGTTTGCAGACTGCTGAATACACACACGGGTTTAACTCTGGAAGTTGAGTGCACACATTGACAACCGTTCTGTTAGATAGCTGCCTTTTGGATTTAGAAGCAGATATTTCCCTGGGCTTACTGCTGTTTCTTCCATATGCCGGTAATGGGCTGAAAACGCCTGTTTTGGGACTCTGCAGAGAAAGTGTTTGCAGACTGCTGAATACACACACGGGTTTAACTCTGGAAGTTGAGTGCACACATTGACAACCGTTCTGTTAGATAGCTGCGTTTTGGATTTAGAAGCAGATATTTCCCTGTGCTTACTGCTGTTTCATCCATATGCCGGTTAAAGGGCTGAAAACGCCTGTTTTGGGACTCTGCAGAGAAAGGGTTTGCAGACTGCTGAATCCACACACTGGTTTAACTCTGGAAGTTGAGTGCACACATTGACAACCGTTCTGTTAGATAGCTGCGTTTTGGATTTAGAAGCAGATATTTCCCTGTGCTTACTCCCGTTTCTTCCAAATGTCGGTAATGGGCTGAAAACGCCTGTTTTGGGACTCTGCAGAGAAAGTGTTTGCAGACTGCTGAATCCACACACGGGTTTAACTCTGGAAGTTGAGTGCACACATTGACAACCGTTCTGTTAGATAGCTGCATTTTGGATTTAGAAGCAGATATTTCCCTGTGCTTACTGCTGTTTCTTCCATATGCCGGTAATGGGCTGAAAACGCCTGTTTTGGGACTCTGCAGAGAAAGTGTTTGCAGACTGCTGAATCCACACACGGGTTTAACTCTGGAAGTTGAGTGCACACATTGACAACCGTTCTGTTAGATAGCTGCGTTTTGGATTTAGAAGCAGATATTTCCCTGTGCTTACTGCTGTTTCTTCCATATGCCGGTAAAGGGCTGAAAACGCCTGTTTTGGGACTCTGCAGAGAAAGTGTTTGCAGACTGCTGAATCCACACACGGGTTTAACTCTGGAAGTTGAGTGCACACATTGACAACCGTTCTGTTAGATAGCTGCGTTTTGGATTTAGAAGCAGATATTTCCCTGTGCTTACTGCCGTTTCTTCCATATGCCGGTAATGGGCTGAAAACGCCTGTTTTGGGACTCTGCAGAGAAAGTGTTTGCAGACTGCTGAATCCACACACGGGTTTAACTCTGGAAGTTGAGTGCACACATTGACAACCGTTCTGTTAGATAGCTGCGTTTTGGATTTAGAAGCAGTTATTTCCCAGTGCTTACTGCTGTTTCTTCCATATGCCGGTAATGGGCTGAAAACGCCTGTTTTGGGACTCTGCAGAGAAAGTGTTTGCAGACTGCTGAATCCACACACTGGTTTAACTCTGGAAGTTTGAGTGCACACATTGACAACCGTTCTGTTAGATAGCTGCGTTTTGGATTTAGAAGCACATATTTCCCTGTGCTTACTGCTCTTTCTTCCATATGCCGGTAATGGCCTGAAAACGCCTGTTTTGGGACTCTGCAGAGAAAGTGTTTGCAGACTGCTGAATCCACACACGGGTTTAACTCTGGAAGTTGAGTGCACACATTGACAACCGTTCTGTTAGATAGCTGCGTTTTGGATTTAGAAGCAGATATTTCCCTGTGCTTACTGCCGTTTCTTCCATATGCCGGTAATGGGCTGAAAACGCCTGTTTTGGGACTCTGCAGAGAAAGTGTTTGCAGACTGCTGAATCCACACACGGGTTTATCTCTGGAAGTTGAGTGCACACATTGACAACCGTTCTGTTAGATAGCTGCGTTTTGGATTTAGAAGCAGATATTTCCCTGTGCTTACTGCCGTTTCTTCCATATGCCGGTAATGGGCTGAAAACGCCTGTTTTGGGACTCTGCAGAGAAAGTGTTTGCAGACTGCTGAATCCACACACGGGTTTAACTCTGGAAGTTGAGTGCACACATTGACAACCGTTCTGTTAGATAGCTGCGTTTTGGATTTAGAAGCACATATTTCCCTGGGCTTACTGCTGTTTCTTCCATATGCCGGTAAAGGGCTGAAAACGCCTGTTTTGGGACTCTGCAGAGAAAGTGTTTGCAGACTGCTGAATCCACACACGGGTTTAACTCTGGAAGTTGAGTGCACACATTGACAACCGTTCTGTTAGATAGCTGCATTTTGGATTTAGAAGCAGATATTTCCCTGTGCTTACTGCTGTTTCTTCCATATGCCGGTAATGGGCTGAAAACGTCTGTTTTGGGACTCTGCAGAGAAAGTGTTTGCAGACTGCTGAATCCACACACGGGTTTAACTCTGGAAGTTGAGTGCACACATTGACAACCGTTCTGTTAGATAGCTGCGTTTTGGATTTAGAAGCAGATATTTCCCTGTGCTTACTGCTGTTTCTTCCATATGCCGGTAATGGGCTGAAAACGCCTGTTTTGGGACTCTGCAGAGAAAGTGTTTGCAGACTGCTGAATCCACACACGGGTTTAACTCTGGAAGTTGAGTGCACACATTGACAACCGTTCTGTTAGATAGCTGCGTTTTGGATTTAGAAGCAGATATTTCCCTGTGCTTACTGCCGTTTCTTCCATATGCCGGTAATGGGCTGAAAACGCCTGTTTTGGGACTCTGCAGAGAAAGTGTTTGCAGACTGCTGAATCCACACACGGGTTTAACTCTGGAAGTTGAGTGCACACATTGACAACCGTTCTGTTAGATAGCTGCGTTTTGGATTTAGAAGCAGATATTTCCCAGTGCTTACTGCTGTTTCTTCCATATGCCGGTAATGGGCTGAAAACGCCTGTTTTGGGACTCTGCAGAGAAAGTGTTTGCAGACTGCTGAATCCACACACGGGTTTAACTCTGGAAGTTGAGTGCACACATTGACAACCGTTCTGTTAGATAGCTGCGTTTTGGATTTAGAAGCAGATATTTCCCTGTGCTTACTGCTGTTTCTTCCATATGCCGGTAATGGGCTGAAAACGCCTGTTTTGGGACTCTGCAGAGAAAGTGTTTGCAGACTGCTGAATCCACACACGGGTTTAACTCTGGAAGTTGAGTGCACACATTGACAACCGTTCTGTTAGATAGCTGCCTTTTGGATTTAGAAGCAGATATTTCCCTGGGCTTACTGCTGTTTCTTCCATATGCCGGTAATGGGCTGAAAACGACTGTTTTGGGACTCTGCAGAGAAAGGGTTTGCAGACTGCTGAATACACACACGGGTTTAACTCTGGAAGTTGAGTGCACACATTGACAACCGTTCTGTTAGATAGCTGCGTTTTGGATTTAGAAGCAGATATTTCCCTGTGCTTACTGCTGTTTCATCCATATGCCGGTAAAGGGCTGAAAACGCCTGTTTTGGGACTCTGCAGAGAAAGGGTTTGCAGACTGCTGAATCCACACACTGGTTTAACTCTGGAAGTTGAGTGCACACATTGACAACCGTTCTGTTAGATAGCTGCGTTTTGGGTTTAGAAGCAGATATTTCCCTGTGCTTACTCCCGTTTCTTCCAAATGTCGGTAATGGGCTGAAAACGCCTGTTTTGGGACTCTGCAGAGAAAGTGTTTGCAGACTGCTGAATCCACACACGGGTTTAACTCTGGAAGTTGAGTGCACACATTGACAACCGTTCTGTTAGATAGCTTCATTTTGGATTTAGAAGCAGATATTTCCCTGTGCTTACTGCTGTTTCTTCCATATGCCGGTAAAGGGCTGAAAACGCCTGTTTTGGGACTCTGCAGAGAAAGTGTTTGCAGACTGCTGAATCCACACACGGGTTTAACTCTGGAAGTTGAGTGCACACATTGACAACCGTTCTGTTAGATAGCTGCATTTTGGATTTAGAAGCAGATGTTTCCCTGTGCTTACTGCCGTTTCTTCCATATGCCGGTAATGGGCTGAAAACGCCTGTTTTGGGACTCTGCAGAGAAAGTGTTTGCAGACTGCTGAATCCACACACGGGTTTATCTCTGGAAGTTGAGTGCACACATTGACAACCGTTCTGTTAGATAGCTGCGTTTTGGATTTAGAAGCAGATATTTCCCTGTGCTTACTGCTGTTTCTTCCATATGCCGGTAAAGGGCTGAAAACGCCTGTTTTGGGACTCTGCAGAGAAAGTGTTTGCAGACTGCTGAATCCACACACGGGTTTAACTCTGGAAGTTGAGTGCACACATTGACAACCGTTCTGTTAGATAGCTTCATTTTGGATTTAGAAGCAGATATTTCCCTGTGCTTACTGCTGTTTCTTCCATATGCCGGTAATGGGCTGAAAACGCCTGTTTTGGGACTCTGCAGAGAAAGTGTTTGCAGACTGCTGAATCCACACACGGGTTTAACTCTGGAAGTTGAGTGCACACATTGACAACCGTTCTGTTAGATAGCTGCGTTTTGGATTTAGAAGCAGATATTTCCCTGTGCTTACTTCCGTTTCTTCCATATGCCGGTAAAGGGCTGAAAACGCCTGTTTTGGGACTCTGCAGAGAAAGTGTTTGCAGACTGCTGAATCCACACACCGGTTTAACTCTGGAAGTTGAGTGCACACATTGACAACCGTTTTGTTAGATAGCTGCGTTTTGGATTTAGAAGCACATATTTCCCTGTGCTTACTGCCGTTTCTTCCATATGCCGGTAATGGGCTGAAAACGCGTGTTTTGGGACTCTGCAGAGAAGATGTTTGCAGACTGCTGAATCCACACACGGGTTTAACTCTGGAAGTTGAGTGCACACATTGGCAACCGTTCTGTTAGATAGCTGCGTTTTGGATTTAGAAGCAGATATTTCCCTGTGCTTACTGCCGTTTCTTCCATATGCCGGTAATGGGCTGAAAACGCCTGTTTTGGGACTCTGCAGAGAAAGTGTTTGCAGACTGCTGAATCCACACACGGGTTTAACTCTGGAAGTTGAGTGCACACATTGACAACCGTTCTGTTAGATAGCTGCGTTTTGGATTTAGAAGCAGATATTTCCCTGTGCTTACTGCCGTTTCTTCCATATGCCGGTAATGGGCTGAAAACGCCTGTTTTGGGACTCTGCAGAGAAAGTGTTTGCAGACTGCTGAATCCACACACGGGTTTAACTCTGGAAGTTGAGTGCACACATTGACAACCGTTCTGTTAGATAGCTGCGTTTTGGATTTAGAAGCAGATATTTCCCAGTGCTTACTGCTGTTTCTTCCATATGCCGGTAATGGGCTGAAAACGCCTGTTTTGGGACTCTGCAGAGAAAGTGTTTGCAGACTGCTGAATCCACACACGGGTTTAACTCTGGAAGTTGAGTGCACACATTGACAACCGTTCTGTTAGATAGCTGCATTTTGGATTTAGAAGCAGATGTTTCCCTGTGCTTACTGCCGTTTCTTCCATATGCCGGTAATGGGCTGAAAACGCCTGTTTTGGGACTCTGCAGAGAAAGTGTTTGCAGACTGCTGAATCCACACACGGGTTTAACTCTGGAAGTTGAGTGCACACATTGACAACCGTTCTGTTAGATAGCTGCGTTTTGGATTTAGAAGCAGATATTTCCCTGGGCTTACTGCTGTTTCTTCCATATGCCGGTAAAGGGCTGAAAACGCCTGTTTTGGGACTCTGCAGAGAAAGTGTTTGCAGACTGCTGAATCCACACACGGGTTTAACTCTGGAAGTTGAGTGCACACATTGACAACCGTTCTGTTAGATAGCTTCATTTTGGATTTAGAAGCAGATATTTCCCTGTGCTTACTGCTGTTTCTTCCATATGCCGGTAATGGGCTGAAAACGCCTGTTTTGGGACTCTGCAGAGAAAGTGTTTGCAGACTGCTGAATCCACACACGGGTTTAACTCTGGAAGTTGAGTGCACACATTGACAACCGTTCTGTTAGATAGCTGCGTTTTGGATTTAGAAGCAGATATTTCCCTGTGCTTACTTCCGTTTCTTCCATATGCCGGTAAAGGGCTGAAAACGCCTGTTTTGGGACTCTGCAGAGAAAGTGTTTGCAGACTGCTGAATCCACACACCGGTTTAACTCTGGAAGTTGAGTGCACACATTGACAACCGTTTTGTTAGATAGCTGCGTTTTGGATTTAGAAGCACATATTTCCCTGTGCTTACTGCCGTTTCTTCCATATGCCGGTAATGGGCTGAAAACGCGTGTTTTGGGACTCTGCAGAGAAGATGTTTGCAGACTGCTGAATCCACACACGGGTTTAACTCTGGAAGTTGAGTGCACACATTGGCAACCGTTCTGTTAGATAGCTGCGTTTTGGATTTAGAAGCAGATATTTCCCTGTGCTTACTGCCGTTTCTTCCATATGCCGGTAATGGGCTGAAAACGCCTGTTTTGGGACTCTGCAGAGAAAGTGTTTGCAGACTGCTGAATCCACACACGGGTTTAACTCTGGAAGTTGAGTGCACACATTGACAACCGTTCTGTTAGATAGCTGCGTTTTGGATTTAGAAGCAGATATTTCCCTGTGCTTACTGCCGTTTCTTCCATATGCCGGTAATGGGCTGAAAACGCCTGTTTTGGGACTCTGCAGAGAAAGTGTTTGCAGACTGCTGAATCCACACACGGGTTTAACTCTGGAAGTTGAGTGCACACATTGACAACCGTTCTGTTAGATAGCTGCGTTTTGGATTTAGAAGCAGATATTTCCCAGTGCTTACTGCTGTTTCTTCCATATGCCGGTAATGGGCTGAAAACGCCTGTTTTGGGACTCTGCAGAGAAAGTGTTTGCAGACTGCTGAATCCACACACGGGTTTAACTCTGGAAGTTGAGTGCACACATTGACAACCGTTCTGTTAGATAGCTGCGTTTAGGATTTAGAAGCAGATATTTCCCTGGGCTTACTGCTGTTTCTTCCATATGCCGGTAATGGGCTGAAAACGCCTGTTTTGGGACTCTGCAGAGAAAGTGTTTGCAGACTGCTGAATCCACACACGGGTTTAACTCTGGAAGTTGAGTGCACACATTGACAACCGTTCTGTTAGATAGCTGCGTTTTGGATTTAGAAGCAGATATTTCCCTGGGCTTACTGCTGTTTCTTCCATATGCCGGTAATGGGCTGAAAATGACTGTTTTGGGACTCTGCAGAGAAAGGGTTTGCAGACTGCTGAATCCACACACGGGTTTAACTCTGGAAGTTGAGTGCACACATTGACAACCGTTCTGTTAGATAGCTGCGTTTTGGATTTAGAAGCAGATATTTCCCTGTGCTTACTGCCGTTTCTTCCATATGCCGGTAATGGGCTGAAAACGCCTGTTTTGGGACTCTGCAGAGAAAGTGTTTGCAGACTGCTGAATCCACACACGGGTTTAACTCTGGAAGTTGAGTGCACACATTGACAACCGTTCTGTTAGATAGCTGCGTTTTGGGTTTAGAAGCAGATATTTCCCTGTGCTTACTCCCGTTTCTTCCAAATGTCGGTAATGGGCTGAAAACGCCTGTTTTGGGACTCTGCAGAGAAAGTGTTTGCAGACTGCTGAATCCACACACGGGTTTAACTCTGGAAGTTGAGTGCACACATTGACAACCGTTCTGTTAGATAGCTTCATTTTGGATTTAGAAGCAGATATTTCCCTGTGCTTACTGCTGTTTCTTCCATATGCCGGTAAAGGGCTGAAAACGCCTGTTTTGGGACTCTGCAGAGAAAGTGTTTGCAGACTGCTGAATCCACACACGGGTTTAACTCTGGAAGTTGAGTGCACACATTGACAACCGTTCTGTTAGATAGCTGCATTTTGGATTTAGAAGCAGATGTTTCCCTGTGCTTACTGCCGTTTCTTCCATATGCCGGTAATGGGCTGAAAACGCCTGTTTTGGGACTCTGCAGAGAAAGTGTTTGCAGACTGCTGAATCCACACACGGGTTTATCTCTGGAAGTTGAGTGCACACATTGACAACCGTTCTGTTAGATAGCTGCGTTTTGGATTTAGAAGCAGATATTTCCCTGTGCTTACTGCTGTTTCTTCCATATGCCGGTAAAGGGCTGAAAACGCCTGTTTTGGGACTCTGCAGAGAAAGTGTTTGCAGACTGCTGAATCCACACACGGGTTTAACTCTGGAAGTTGAGTGCACACATTGACAACCGTTCTGTTAGATAGCTTCATTTTGGATTTAGAAGCAGATATTTCCCTGTGCTTACTGCTGTTTCTTCCATATGCCGGTAATGGGCTGAAAACGCCTGTTTTGGGACTCTGCAGAGAAAGTGTTTGCAGACTGCTGAATCCACACACGGGTTTAACTCTGGAAGTTGAGTGCACACATTGACAACCGTTCTGTTAGATAGCTGCGTTTTGGATTTAGAAGCAGATATTTCCCTGTGCTTACTTCCGTTTCTTCCATATGCCGGTAAAGGGCTGAAAACGCCTGTTTTGGGACTCTGCAGAGAAAGTGTTTGCAGACTGCTGAATCCACACACCGGTTTAACTCTGGAAGTTGAGTGCACACATTGACAACCGTTTTGTTAGATAGCTGCGTTTTGGATTTAGAAGCACATATTTCCCTGTGCTTACTGCCGTTTCTTCCATATGCCGGTAATGGGCTGAAAACGCGTGTTTTGGGACTCTGCAGAGAAGATGTTTGCAGACTGCTGAATCCACACACGGGTTTAACTCTGGAAGTTGAGTGCACACATTGGCAACCGTTCTGTTAGATAGCTGCGTTTTGGATTTAGAAGCAGATATTTCCCTGTGCTTACTGCCGTTTCTTCCATATGCCGGTAATGGGCTGAAAACGCCTGTTTTGGGACTCTGCAGAGAAAGTGTTTGCAGACTGCTGAATCCACACACGGGTTTAACTCTGGAAGTTGAGTGCACACATTGACAACCGTTCTGTTAGATAGCTGCGTTTTGGATTTAGAAGCAGATATTTCCCTGTGCTTACTGCCGTTTCTTCCATATGCCGGTAATGGGCTGAAAACGCCTGTTTTGGGACTCTGCAGAGAAAGTGTTTGCAGACTGCTGAATCCACACACGGGTTTAACTCTGGAAGTTGAGTGCACACATTGACAACCGTTCTGTTAGATAGCTGCGTTTTGGATTTAGAAGCAGATATTTCCCAGTGCTTACTGCTGTTTCTTCCATATGCCGGTAATGGGCTGAAAACGCCTGTTTTGGGACTCTGCAGAGAAAGTGTTTGCAGACTGCTGAATCCACACACGGGTTTAACTCTGGAAGTTGAGTGCACACATTGACAACCGTTCTGTTAGATAGCTGCATTTTGGATTTAGAAGCAGATGTTTCCCTGTGCTTACTGCCGTTTCTTCCATATGCCGGTAATGGGCTGAAAACGCCTGTTTTGGGACTCTGCAGAGAAAGTGTTTGCAGACTGCTGAATCCACACACGGGTTTAACTCTGGAAGTTGAGTGCACACATTGACAACCGTTCTGTTAGATAGCTGCGTTTTGGATTTAGAAGCAGATATTTCCCTGGGCTTACTGCTGTTTCTTCCATATGCCGGTAAAGGGCTGAAAACGCCTGTTTTGGGACTCTGCAGAGAAAGTGTTTGCAGACTGCTGAATCCACACACGGGTTTAACTCTGGAAGTTGAGTGCACACATTGACAACCGTTCTGTTAGATAGCTTCATTTTGGATTTAGAAGCAGATATTTCCCTGTGCTTACTGCTGTTTCTTCCATATGCCGGTAATGGGCTGAAAACGCCTGTTTTGGGACTCTGCAGAGAAAGTGTTTGCAGACTGCTGAATCCACACACGGGTTTAACTCTGGAAGTTGAGTGCACACATTGACAACCGTTCTGTTAGATAGCTGCGTTTTGGATTTAGAAGCAGATATTTCCCTGTGCTTACTTCCGTTTCTTCCATATGCCGGTAAAGGGCTGAAAACGCCTGTTTTGGGACTCTGCAGAGAAAGTGTTTGCAGACTGCTGAATCCACACACCGGTTTAACTCTGGAAGTTGAGTGCACACATTGACAACCGTTTTGTTAGATAGCTGCGTTTTGGATTTAGAAGCACATATTTCCCTGTGCTTACTGCCGTTTCTTCCATATGCCGGTAATGGGCTGAAAACGCGTGTTTTGGGACTCTGCAGAGAAGATGTTTGCAGACTGCTGAATCCACACACGGGTTTAACTCTGGAAGTTGAGTGCACACATTGGCAACCGTTCTGTTAGATAGCTGCGTTTTGGATTTAGAAGCAGATATTTCCCTGTGCTTACTGCCGTTTCTTCCATATGCCGGTAATGGGCTGAAAACGCCTGTTTTGGGACTCTGCAGAGAAAGTGTTTGCAGACTGCTGAATCCACACACGGGTTTAACTCTGGAAGTTGAGTGCACACATTGACAACCGTTCTGTTAGATAGCTGCGTTTTGGATTTAGAAGCAGATATTTCCCTGTGCTTACTGCCGTTTCTTCCATATGCCGGTAATGGGCTGAAAACGCCTGTTTTGGGACTCTGCAGAGAAAGTGTTTGCAGACTGCTGAATCCACACACGGGTTTAACTCTGGAAGTTGAGTGCACACATTGACAACCGTTCTGTTAGATAGCTGCGTTTTGGATTTAGAAGCAGATATTTCCCAGTGCTTACTGCTGTTTCTTCCATATGCCGGTAATGGGCTGAAAACGCCTGTTTTGGGACTCTGCAGAGAAAGTGTTTGCAGACTGCTGAATCCACACACGGGTTTAACTCTGGAAGTTGAGTGCACACATTGACAACCGTTCTGTTAGATAGCTGCGTTTAGGATTTAGAAGCAGATATTTCCCTGGGCTTACTGCTGTTTCTTCCATATGCCGGTAATGGGCTGAAAACGCCTGTTTTGGGACTCTGCAGAGAAAGTGTTTGCAGACTGCTGAATCCACACACGGGTTTAACTCTGGAAGTTGAGTGCACACATTGACAACCGTTCTGTTAGATAGCTGCGTTTTGGATTTAGAAGCAGATATTTCCCTGGGCTTACTGCTGTTTCTTCCATATGCCGGTAATGGGCTGAAAATGACTGTTTTGGGACTCTGCAGAGAAAGGGTTTGCAGACTGCTGAATCCACACACGGGTTTAACTCTGGAAGTTGAGTGCACACATTGACAACCGTTCTGTTAGATAGCTGCGTTTTGGATTTAGAAGCAGATATTTCCCTGTGCTTACTGCCGTTTCTTCCATATGCCGGTAATGGGCTGAAAACGCCTGTTTTGGGACTCTGCAGAGAAAGTGTTTGCAGACTGCTGAATCCACACACGGGTTTAACTCTGGAAGTTGAGTGCACACATTGACAACCGTTCTGTTAGATAGCTGCGTTTTGGATTTAGAAGCAGATATTTCCCAGTGCTTACTGCTGTTTCTTCCATATGCCGGTAATGGGCTGAAAACGCCTGTTTTGGGACTCTGCAGAGAAAGTGTTTGCAGACTGCTGAATCCACACACGGGTTTAACTCTGGAATTTGAGTGCACACATTGACAACCGTTCTGTTAGATAGCTGCGTTTTGGATTTAGAAGCAGATATTTCCCTGTGCTTACTGCTGTTTCTTCCATATGCCGGTAATGGGCTGAAAACGCCTATTTTGGGACTCTGCAGAGAAAGTGTTTGCAGACTGCTGAATCCACACACGGGTTTAACTCTGGAAGTTGAGTGCACACATTGACAACCGTTCTGTTAGATAGCTGCCTTTTGGATTTAGAAGCAGATATTTCCCTGTGCTTACTGCTGTTTCTTCCATATGCCGGTAATGGGCTGAAAACGACTGTTTTGGGACTCTGCAGAGAAAGGGTTTGCAGACTGCTGAATACACACACGGGTTTAACTCTGGAAGTTGAGTGCACACATTGACAACCGTTCTGTTAGATAGCTGCGTTTTGGATTTAGAAGCAGATATTTCCCTGGGCTTACTGCTGTTTCATCCATATGCCGGTAAAGGGCTGAAAACGCCTGTTTTGGGACTCTGCAGAGAAAGGGTTTGCAGACTGCTGAATCCACACACTGGTTTAACTCTGGAAGTTGAGTGCACACATTGACAACCGTTCTGTTAGATAGCTGCGTTTTGGATTTAGAAGCAGATATTTCCCTGTGCTTACTCCCGTTTCTTCCAAATGTCGGTAATGGGCTGAAAACGCCTGTTTTGGGACTCTGCAGAGAAAGTGTTTGCAGACTGCTGAATCCACACACGGGTTTAACTCTGGAAGTTGAGTGCACACATTGACAACCGTTCTGTTAGATAGCTGCGTTTTGGATTTAGAAGCAGATATTTCCCTGGGCTTACTGCCGTTTCTTCCATACGCCGGTAATGGGCTGAAAACGCCTGTTTTGGGACTCTGCAGAGAAGATGTTTGCAGACTGCTGAATCCACACACGGGTTTAACTCTGGAAGTTGAGTGCACACATTGACAACCGTTCTGTTAGATAGCTGCGTTTTGGATTTAGAAGCACATATTTCCCTGTGCTTACTGCTCTTTCTTCCATATGCCGGTAATGGCCTGAAAACGCCTGTTTTGGGACTCTGCAGAGAAAGTGTTTGCAGACTGCTGAATCCACACACGGGTTTAACTCTGGAAGTTGAGTGCACACATTGACAACCGTTCTGTTAGATAGCTGCGTTTTGGATTTAGAAGCAGATATTTCCCTGTGCTTACTGCCGTTTCTTCCATATGCCGGTAATGGGCTGAAAACGCCTGTTTTGGGACTCTGCAGAGAAAGTGTTTGCAGACTGCTGAATCCACACACGGGTTTATCTCTGGAAGTTGAGTGCACACATTGACAACCGTTCTGTTAGATAGCTGCCTTTTGGATTTAGAAGCAGATATTTCCCTGGGCTTACTGCTGTTTCTTCCATATGCCGGTAAAGGGCTGAAAACGCCTGTTTTGGGACTCTGCAGAGAAAGTGTTTGCAGACTGCTGAATCCACACACGGGTTTAACTCTGGAAGTTGAGTGCACACATTGACAACCATTCTGTTAGATAGCTGCGTTTTGGATTTAGAAGCAGATATTTCCCTGTGCTTACTGCCGTTTCTTCCATATGCCGGTAAAGGGCTGAAAACGCCTGTTTTGGGACTCTGCAGAGAAAGTGTTTGCAGACTGCTGAATCCACACACGGGTTAAACTCAGGAAGTTGAGTGCACACATTGACAACCGTTCTGTTAGATAGCTTCATTTTGGATTTAGAAGCAGATATTTCCCTGTGCTTACTGCTGTTTCTTCCATATGCCGGTAATGGGCTGAAAACGCCTGTTTTGGGACTCTGCAGAGAAAGTGTTTGCAGACTGCTGAATCCACACACGGGTTTAACTCTGGAAGTTGAGTGCACACATTGACAACCGTTCTGTTAGATAGCTGCGTTTTGGATTTAGAAGCAGATATTTCCCTGTGCTTACTTCCGTTTCTTCCATATGCCGGTAAAGGGCTGAAAACGCCTGTTTTGGGACTCTGCAGAGAAAGTGTTTGCAGACTGCTGAATCCACACACCGGTTTAACTCTGGAAGTTGAGTGCACACATTGACAACCGTTTTGTTAGATAGCTGCGTTTTGGATTTAGAAGCACATATTTCCCTGTGCTTACTGCCGTTTCTTCCATATGCCGGTAATGGGCTGAAAACGCGTGTTTTGGGACTCTGCAGAGAAGATGTTTGCAGACTGCTGAATCCACACACGGGTTTAACTCTGGAAGTTGAGTGCACACATTGGCAACCGTTCTGTTAGATAGCTGCGTTTTGGATTTAGAAGCAGATATTTCCCTGTGCTTACTGCCGTTTCTTCCATATGCCGGTAATGGGCTGAAAACGCCTGTTTTGGGACTCTGCAGAGAAAGTGTTTGCAGACTGCTGAATCCACACACGGGTTTAACTCTGGAAGTTGAGTGCACACATTGACAACCGTTCTGTTAGATAGCTGCGTTTTGGATTTAGAAGCAGATATTTCCCTGTGCTTACTGCCGTTTCTTCCATATGCCGGTAATGGGCTGAAAACGCCTGTTTTGGGACTCTGCAGAGAAAGTGTTTGCAGACTGCTGAATCCACACACGGGTTTAACTCTGGAAGTTGAGTGCACACATTGACAACCGTTCTGTTAGATAGCTGCGTTTTGGATTTAGAAGCAGATATTTCCCAGTGCTTACTGCTGTTTCTTCCATATGCCGGTAATGGGCTGAAAACGCCTGTTTTGGGACTCTGCAGAGAAAGTGTTTGCAGACTGCTGAATCCACACACGGGTTTAACTCTGGAAGTTGAGTGCACACATTGACAACCGTTCTGTTAGATAGCTGCGTTTAGGATTTAGAAGCAGATATTTCCCTGGGCTTACTGCTGTTTCTTCCATATGCCGGTAATGGGCTGAAAACGCCTGTTTTGGGACTCTGCAGAGAAAGTGTTTGCAGACTGCTGAATCCACACACGGGTTTAACTCTGGAAGTTGAGTGCACACATTGACAACCGTTCTGTTAGATAGCTGCGTTTTGGATTTAGAAGCAGATATTTCCCTGGGCTTACTGCTGTTTCTTCCATATGCCGGTAATGGGCTGAAAATGACTGTTTTGGGACTCTGCAGAGAAAGGGTTTGCAGACTGCTGAATCCACACACGGGTTTAACTCTGGAAGTTGAGTGCACACATTGACAACCGTTCTGTTAGATAGCTGCGTTTTGGATTTAGAAGCAGATATTTCCCTGTGCTTACTGCCGTTTCTTCCATATGCCGGTAATGGGCTGAAAACGCCTGTTTTGGGACTCTGCAGAGAAAGTGTTTGCAGACTGCTGAATCCACACACGGGTTTAACTCTGGAAGTTGAGTGCACACATTGACAACCGTTCTGTTAGATAGCTGCGTTTTGGATTTAGAAGCAGATATTTCCCAGTGCTTACTGCTGTTTCTTCCATATGCCGGTAATGGGCTGAAAACGCCTGTTTTGGGACTCTGCAGAGAAAGTGTTTGCAGACTGCTGAATCCACACACGGGTTTAACTCTGGAAGTTGAGTGCACACATTGACAACCGTTCTGTTAGATAGCTGCGTTTTGGATTTAGAAGCAGATATTTCCCTGTGCTTACTGCTGTTTCTTCCATATGCCGGTAATGGGCTGAAAACGCCTATTTTGGGACTCTGCAGAGAAAGTGTTTGCAGACTGCTGAATCCACACACGGGTTTAACTCTGGAAGTTGAGTGCACACATTGACAACCGTTCTGTTAGATAGCTGCCTTTTGGATTTAGAAGCAGATATTTCCCTGTGCTTACTGCTGTTTCTTCCATATGCCGGTAATGGGCTGAAAACGACTGTTTTGGGACTCTGCAGAGAAAGGGTTTGCAGACTGCTGAATACACACACGGGTTTAACTCTGGAAGTTGAGTGCACACATTGACAACCGTTCTGTTAGATAGCTGCGTTTTGGATTTAGAAGCAGATATTTCCCTGGGCTTACTGCTGTTTCATCCATATGCCGGTAAAGGGCTGAAAACGCCTGTTTTGGGACTCTGCAGAGAAAGGGTTTGCAGACTGCTGAATCCACACACTGGTTTAACTCTGGAAGTTGAGTGCACACATTGACAACCGTTCTGTTAGATAGCTGCGTTTTGGATTTAGAAGCAGATATTTCCCTGTGCTTACTCCCGTTTCTTCCAAATGTCGGTAATGGGCTGAAAACGCCTGTTTTGGGACTCTGCAGAGAAAGTGTTTGCAGACTGCTGAATCCACACACGGGTTTAACTCTGGAAGTTGAGTGCACACATTGACAACCGTTCTGTTAGATAGCTGCGTTTTGGATTTAGAAGCAGATATTTCCCTGGGCTTACTGCCGTTTCTTCCATACGCCGGTAATGGGCTGAAAACGCCTGTTTTGGGACTCTGCAGAGAAGATGTTTGCAGACTGCTGAATCCACACACGGGTTTAACTCTGGAAGTTGAGTGCACACATTGACAACCGTTCTGTTAGATAGCTGCGTTTTGGATTTAGAAGCACATATTTCCCTGTGCTTACTGCTCTTTCTTCCATATGCCGGTAATGGCCTGAAAACGCCTGTTTTGGGACTCTGCAGAGAAAGTGTTTGCAGACTGCTGAATCCACACACGGGTTTAACTCTGGAAGTTGAGTGCACACATTGACAACCGTTCTGTTAGATAGCTGCGTTTTGGATTTAGAAGCAGATATTTCCCTGTGCTTACTGCCGTTTCTTCCATATGCCGGTAATGGGCTGAAAACGCCTGTTTTGGGACTCTGCAGAGAAAGTGTTTGCAGACTGCTGAATCCACACACGGGTTTATCTCTGGAAGTTGAGTGCACACATTGACAACCGTTCTGTTAGATAGCTGCCTTTTGGATTTAGAAGCAGATATTTCCCTGGGCTTACTGCTGTTTCTTCCATATGCCGGTAAAGGGCTGAAAACGCCTGTTTTGGGACTCTGCAGAGAAAGTGTTTGCAGACTGCTGAATCCACACACGGGTTTAACTCTGGAAGTTGAGTGCACACATTGACAACCATTCTGTTAGATAGCTGCGTTTTGGATTTAGAAGCAGATATTTCCCTGTGCTTACTGCCGTTTCTTCCATATGCCGGTAAAGGGCTGAAAACGCCTGTTTTGGGACTCTGCAGAGAAAGTGTTTGCAGACTGCTGAATCCACACACGGGTTAAACTCAGGAAGTTGAGTGCACACATTGACAACCGTTCTGTTAGATAGCTGCGTTTTGGATTTAGAAGCAGATATTTCCCTGTGCTTACTGCTGTTTCTTCCATATGCCGGTAATGGGCTGAAAACGCCTGTTTTGGGACTCTGCAGAGAAAGTGTTTGCAGACTGCTGAATCCACACACGGGTTTAACTCTGGAAGTTGAGTGCACACATTGACAACCGTTCTGTTAGATAGCTGCGTTTTGGATTTAGAAGCAGATATTTCCCTGGGCTTACTGCTGTTTCTTCCATATGCCGGTAATGGGCTGAAAACGCCTGTTTTGGGACTCTGCAGAGAAAGTGTTTGCAGACTGCTGAATCCACACACGGGTTTAACTCTGGAAGTTGAGTGCACACATTGACAACCGTTCTGTTAGATAGCTGCGTTTTGGATTTAGAAGCAGGTATTTCCCTGTGCTTTCTGCCGTTTCTTCCATATGCCGGTAATGGGCTGAAAACGCCTGTTTTGGGACTCTGCAGAGAAAGTGTTTGCAGACTGCTGAATCCACACACGGGTTTAACTCTGGAAGTTGAGTGCACACATTGACAACCGTTCTGTTAGATAGCTGCGTTTTGGATTTAGAAGCAGATATTTCCCTGGGCTTACTGCTGTTTCTTCCATATGCCGGTAATGGGCTGAAAACGCCTGTTTTGGGACTCTGCAGAGAAAGTGTTTGCAGACTGCTGAATCCACACACGGGTTTAACTCTGGAAGTTGAGTGCCCACATTGACAACCGTTCTGTTAGATAGCTGTGTTTTGGATTTAGAAGCAGATATTTCCCTGTGCTTACTGCTGTTTCTTCCATATGCCGGTAAAGGGCTGAAAACGCCTGTTTTGGGACTCTGCAGAGAAAGGGTTTGCAGACTGCTGAATCCACACACTGGTTTAACTCTGGAAGTTGAGTGCACACATTGACAACCGTTCTGCTAGATAGCTGCGTTTTGGATTTAGAAGCAGATATTTCCCTGTGCTTACTGCCGTTTCTTCCATATGCCGGTAATGGGCTGAAAACGCCTGTTTTGGGACTCTGCAGAGAAAGTGTTTGCAGACTGCTGAATCCACACACGGGTTTAACTCTGGAAGTTGAGTGCACACATTGACAACCGTTCTGTTAGATAGCTGCGTTTTGGATTTAGAAGCAGATATTTCCCTGTGCTTACTCCCGTTTCTTCCATATGCCGGTAATGGGCTGAAAACGCCTGTTTTGGGACTCTGCAGAGAAAGTGTTTGCAGACTGCTGAATCCACACACGGGTTTAACTCTGGAAGTTGAGTGCACACATTGACAACCGTTCTGTTAGATAGCTGCGTTTTGGATTTAGAAGCAGATATTTCCCTGTGCTTACTGCTGTTTCTTCCATATGCCGGTAATGGGCTGAAAACGCCTGTTTTGGGACTCTGCAGAGAAAGTGTTTGCAGACTGCTGAATCCACACACGGGTTTATCTCTGGAAGTTGAGTGCACACATTGACAACCGTTCTGTTAGATAGCTGCGTTTTGGATTTAGAAGCAGATATTTCCCTGGGCTTACTGCTGTTTCTTCCATATGCCGGTAAAGGGCTGAAAACGCCTGTTTTGGGACTCTGCAGAGAAAGTGTTTGCAGACTGCTGAATCCACACACGGGTTTAACTCTGGAAGTTGAGTGCACACATTGACAACCGTTCTGTTAGATAGCTTCATTTTGGATTTAGAAGCAGCTATTTCCCTGTGCTTACTGCTGTTTCTTCCATATGCCGGTAATGGGCTGAAAACGCCTGTTTTGGGACTCTGCAGAGAAAGTGTTTGCAGACTGCTGAATCCACACACGGGTTTAACTCTGGAAGTTGAGTGCACACATTGACAACCGTTCTGTTAGATAGCTGCGTTTTGGATTTAGAAGCAGATATTTCCCTGTGCTTACTTCCGTTTCTTCCATATGCCGGTAAAGGGCTGAAAACGCCTGTTTTGGGACTCTGCAGAGAAAGTGTTTGCAGACTGCTGAATCCACACACCGGTTTAACTCTGGAAGTTGAGTGCACACATTGACAACCGTTTTGTTAGATAGCTGCGTTTTGGATTTAGAAGCACATATTTCCCTGTGCTTACTGCCGTTTCTTCCATATGCCGGTAATGGGCTGAAAACGCGTGTTTTGGGACTCTGCAGAGAAGATGTTTGCAGACTGCTGAATCCACACACGGGTTTAACTCTGGAAGTTGAGTGCACGCATTGGCAACCGTTCTGTTAGATAGCTGCGTTTTGGATTTAGAAGCAGATATTTCCCTGTGCTTACTGCCGTTTCTTCCATATGCCGGTAATGGGCTGAAAACGCCTGTTTTGGGACTCTGCAGAGAAAGTGTTTGCAGACTGCTGAATCCACACACGGGTTTAACTCTGGAAGTTGAGTGCACACATTGACAACCGTTCTGTTAGATAGCTGCGTTTTGGATTTAGAAGCAGATATTTCCCTGTGCTTACTGCCGTTTCTTCCATATGCCGGTAATGGGCTGAAAACGCCTGTTTTGGGACTCTGCAGAGAAAGTGTTTGCAGACTGCTGAATCCACACACGGGTTTAACTCTGGAAGTTGAGTGCACACATTGACAACCGTTCTGTTAGATAGCTGTGTTTTGGATTTAGAAGCAGATATTTCCCAGTGCTTACTGCTGTTTCTTCCATATGCCGGTAATGGGCTGAAAACGCCTGTTTTGGGACTCTGCAGAGAAAGTGTTTGCAGACTGCTGAATCCACACACGGGTTTAACTCTGGAAGTTGAGTGCACACATTGACAACCGTTCTGTTAGATAGCTGCGTTTAGGATTTAGAAGCAGATATTTCCCTGGGCTTACTGCTGTTTCTTCCATATGCCGGTAATGGGCTGAAAACGCCTGTTTTGGGACTCTGCAGAGAAAGTGTTTGCAGACTGCTGAATCCACACACGGGTTTAACTCTGGAAGTTGAGTGCACACATTGACAACCGTTCTGTTAGATAGCTGCGTTTTGGATTTAGAAGCAGATATTTCCCTGGGCTTACTGCTGTTTCTTCCATATGCCGGTAATGGGCTGAAAATGACTGTTTTGGGACTCTGCAGAGAAAGGGTTTGCAGACTGCTGAATACACACACGGGTTTAACTCTGGAAGTTGAGTGCACACATTGACAACCGTTCTGTTAGATAGCTGCGTTTTGGATTTAGAAGCAGATATTTCCCTGTGATTACTGCCGTTTCTTCCATATGCCGGTAATGGGCTGAAAACGCCTGTTTTGGGACTCTGCAGAGAAAGTGTTTGCAGACTGCTGAATCCACACACGGGTTTAACTCTGGAAGTTGAGTGCACACATTGACAACCGTTCTGTTAGATAGCTGCCTTTTGGATTTAGAAGCAGATATTTCCCTGTGCTTACTGCCGTTTCTTCCATATGCCGGTAATGGGCTGAAAACGCCTGTTTTGGGACTCTGCAGAGAAAGTGTTTGCAGACTGCTGAATCCACACACGGGTTTATCTCTGGAAGTTGAGTGCACACATTGACAACCGTTCTGTTAGATAGCTGCCTTTTGGATTTAGAAGCAGATATTTCCCTGGGCTTACTGCTGTTTCTTCCATATGCCGGTAAAGGGCTGAAAACGCCTGTTTTGGGACTCTGCAGAGAAAGTGTTTGCAGACTGCTGAATCCACACACGGGTTTAACTCTGGAAGTTGAGTGCACACATTGACAACCGTTCTGTTAGATAGCTGCGTTTTGGATTTAGAAGCAGATATTTCCCTGTGCTTACTGCTGTTTCTTCCATATGCCGGTAATGGGCTGAAAACGCCTGTTTTGGGACTCTGCAGAGAAAGTGTTTGCAGACTGCTGAATCCACACACGGGTTTAACTCTGGAAGTTGAGTGCACACATTGACAACCGTTCTGTTAGATAGCTGCGTTTTGGATTTAGAAGCAGATATTTCCCTGTGCTTACTGCCGTTTCTTCCATATGCCGGTAAAGGGCTGAAAACGCCTGTTTTGGGACTCTGCAGAGAAAGTGTTTGCAGACTGCTAAATCCACAAACCGGTTTAACTCTGGAAGTTGAGTGCACACATTGACAACCGTTCTGTTAGATAGCTGCGTTTTGGATTTAGAAGCACATATTTCCCTGTGCTTACTGCCGTTTCTTCCATATGCCGGTAATGGGCTGAAAACGCGTGTTTTGGGACTCTGCAGAGAAGATGTTTGCAGACTGCTGAATCCACACACGGGTTTAACTCTGGAAGTTGAGTGCACACATTGACAACCGTTCTGTTAGATAGCTGCGTTTTGGATTTAGAAGCAGATATTTCCCTGTGCTTACTGCTGTTTCTTCCATATGCCGGTAATGGGCTGAAAACGCCTGTTTTGGGACTCTGCAGAGAAAGTGTTTGCAGACTGCTGAATCCACACACGGGTTTAACTCTGGAAGTTGAGTGCACACATTGACAACCGTTCTGTTAGATAGCTGCGTTTTGGATTTAGAAGCAGATATTTCCCTGTGCTTACTGCTGTTTCTTCCATATGCCGGTAATGGGCTGAAAACGACTGTTTTGGGACTCTGCAGAGAAAGGGTTTGCAGACTGCTGAATACACACACGGGTTTAACTCTGGAAGTTGAGTGCACACATTGACAACCGTTCTGTTAGATAGCTGCGTTTTGGATTTAGAAGCAGATATTTCCCTGGGCTTACTGCTGTTTCATCCATATGCCGGTAAAGGGCTGAAAACGCCTGTTTTGGGACTCTGCAGAGAAAGGGTTTGCAGACTGCTGAATCCACACACTGGTTTAACTCTGGAAGTTGAGTGCACACATTGACAACCGTTCTGTTAGATAGCTGCGTTTTGGATTTAGAAGCAGATATTTCCCTGTGCTTACTCCCGTTTCTTCCAAATGTCGGTAATGGGCTGAAAACGCCTGTTTTGGGACTCTGCAGAGAAAGTGTTTGCAGACTGCTGAATCCACACACGGGTTTAACTCTGGAAGTTGAGTGCACACATTGACAACCGTTCTGTTAGATAGCTGCGTTTTGGATTTAGAAGCAGATATTTCCCTGGGCTTACTGCCGTTTCTTCCATACGCCGGTAATGGGCTGAAAACGCCTGTTTTGGGACTCTGCAGAGAAGATGTTTGCAGACTGCTGAATCCACACACGGGTTTAACTCTGGAAGTTGAGTGCACACATTGACAACCGTTCTGTTAGATAGCTGCGTTTTGGATTTAGAAGCACATATTTCCCTGTGCTTACTGCTCTTTCTTCCATATGCCGGTAATGGCCTGAAAACGCCTGTTTTGGGACTCTGCAGAGAAAGTGTTTGCAGACTGCTGAATCCACACACGGGTTTAACTCTGGAAGTTGAGTGCACACATTGACAACCGTTCTGTTAGATAGCTGCGTTTTGGATTTAGAAGCAGATATTTCCCTGTGCTTACTGCCGTTTCTTCCATATGCCGGTAATGGGCTGAAAACGCCTGTTTTGGGACTCTGCAGAGAAAGTGTTTGCAGACTGCTGAATCCACACACGGGTTTATCTCTGGAAGTTGAGTGCACACATTGACAACCGTTCTGTTAGATAGCTGCCTTTTGGATTTAGAAGCAGATATTTCCCTGGGCTTACTGCTGTTTCTTCCATATGCCGGTAAAGGGCTGAAAACGCCTGTTTTGGGACTCTGCAGAGAAAGTGTTTGCAGACTGCTGAATCCACACACGGGTTTAACTCTGGAAGTTGAGTGCACACATTGACAACCGTTCTGTTAGATAGCTGCGTTTTGGATTTAGAAGCAGATATTTCCCTGTGCTTACTGCTGTTTCTTCCATATGCCGGTAATGGGCTGAAAACGCCTGTTTTGGGACTCTGCAGAGAAAGTGTTTGCAGACTGCTGAATCCACACACGGGTTTAACTCTGGAAGTTGAGTGCACACATTGACAACCGTTCTGTTAGATAGCTGCGTTTTGGATTTAGAAGCAGATATTTCCCTGTGCTTACTGCCCTTTCTTCCATATGCCGGTAAAGGGCTGAAAACGCCTGTTTTGGGACTCTGCAGAGAAAGTGTTTGCAGACTGCTAAATCCACAAACCGGTTTAACTCTGGAAGTTGAGTGCACACATTGACAACCGTTCTGTTAGATAGCTGCGTTTTGGATTTAGAAGCACATATTTCCCTGTGCTTACTGCCGTTTCTTCCATATGCCGGTAATGGGCTGAAAACGCGTGTTTTGGGACTCTGCAGAGAAGATGTTTGCAGACTGCTGAATCCACACACGGGTTTAACTCTGGAAGTTGAGTGCACACATTGGCAACCGTTCTGTTAGATAGCTGCGTTTTGGATTTAGAAGCAGATATTTCCCTGTGCTTACTGCTGTTTCTTCCATATGCCGGTAATGGGCTGAAAACGCCTGTTTTGGGACTCTGCAGAGAAAGTGTTTGCAGACTGCTGAATCCACACACGGGTTTAACTCTGGAAGTTGAGTGCACACATTGACAACCGTTCTGTTAGATAGCTGCGTTTTGGATATAGAAGCAGATATTTCCCTGTGCTTACTGCTGTTTCTTCCATATGCCGGTAAAGGGCTGAAAATGCCTGTTTTGGGACTCTGCAGAGAAAGTGTTTGCAGACTGCTGAATCCACACACGGGTTTAACTCTGGAAGTTGAGTGCACACATTGACAACCGTTCTGTTAGATAGCTGCGTTTTGGATTTAGAAGCAGATATTTCCCTGGGCTTACTGCTGTTTCTTCCATATGCCGGTAATTGGCTGAAAACGCCTGTTTTGGGACTCTGCAGAGAAAGTGTTTGCAGACTGCTGAATCCACACACGGGTTTAACTCTGGAAGTTGAGTGCACACATTGACAACCGTTCTGTTAGATAGCTGCGTTTTGGATTTAGAAGCAGGTATTTCCCTGTGCTTTCTGCCGTTTCTTCCATATGCCGGTAATGGGCTGAAAACGCCTGTTTTGGGACTCTGCAGAGAAAGTGTTTGCAGACTGCTGAATCCACACACGGGTTTAACTCTGGAAGTTGAGTGCACACATTGACAACCGTTCTGTTAGATAGCTGCGTTTTGGATTTAGAAGCAGATATTTCCCTGGGCTTACTGCTGTTTCTTCCATATGCCGGTAATGGGCTGAAAACGCCTGTTTTGGGACTCTGCAGAGAAAGTGTTTGCAGACTGCTGAATCCACACACGGGTTTAACTCTGGAAGTTGAGTGCCCACATTGACAACCGTTCTGTTAGATAGCTGCGTTTTGGATTTAGAAGCAGATATTTCCCTGTGCTTACTGCTGTTTCTTCCATATGCCGGTAAAGGGCTGAAAACGCCTGTTTTGGGACTCTGCAGAGAAAGGGTTTGCACACTGCTGAATCCACACACTGGTTTAACTCTGGAAGTTGAGTGCACACATTGACAACCGTTCTGTTAGATAGCTGCGTTTTGGATTTAGAAGCAGATATTTCCCTGTGCTTACTGCCGTTTCTTCCATATGCCGGTAATGGGCTGAAAACGCCTGTTTTGGGACTCTGCAGAGAAAGTGTTTGCAGACTGCTGAATCCACACACGCGTTTAACTCTGGAAGTTGAGTGCACACATTGACAACCGTTCTGTTAGATAGCTGCGTTTTGGATTTAGAAGCAGATATTTCCCTGTGCTTACTCCCGTTTCTTCCATATGCCGGTAATGGGCTGAAAACGCCTGTTTTGGGACTCTGCAGAGAAAGTGTTTGCAGACTGCTGAATCCACACACGGGTTTAACTCTGGAAGTTGAGTGCACACATTGACAACCGTTCTGTTAGATAGCTGCGTTTTGGATTTAGAAGCAGATATTTCCCTGTGCTTACTGCTGTTTCTTCCATATGCCGGTAATGGGCTGAAAACGCCTGTTTTGGGACTCTGCAGAGAAAGTGTTTGCAGACTGCTGAATCCACACACGGGTTTATCTCTGGAAGTTGAGTGCACACATTGACAACCGTTCTGTTAGATAGCTGCGTTTTGGATTTAGAAGCAGATATTTCCCTGGGCTTACTGCTGTTTCTTCCATATGCCGGTAAAGGGCTGAAAACGCCTGTTTTGGGACTCTGCAGAGAAAGTGTTTGCAGACTGCTGAATCCACACACGGGTTTAACTCTGGAAGTTGAGTGCACACATTGACAACCGTTCTGTTAGATAGCTGCATTTTGGATTTAGAAGCAGATATTTCCCTGTGCTTACTGCTGTTTCTTCCATATGCCGGTAATGGGCTGAAAACGCCTGTTTTGGGACTCTGCAGAGAAAGTGTTTGCAGACTGCTGAATCCACACACGGGTTTAACTCTGGAAGTTGAGTGCACACATTGACAACCGTTCTGTTAGATAGCTGCGTTTTGGATTTAGAAGCAGATATTTCCCTGTGCTTACTGCCGTTTCTTCCATATGCCGGTAAAGGGCTGAAAACGCCTGTTTTGGGACTCTGCAGAGAAAGTGTTTGCAGACTGCTGAATCCACACACGGGTTTAACTCTGGAAGTTGAGTGCACACATTGACAACCGTTCTGTTAGATAGCTGCGTTTTGGATTTAGAAGCACATATTTCCCTGTGCTTACTGCCGTTTCTTCCATATGCCGGTAATGGGCTGAAAACGCGTGTTTTGGGACTCTGCAGAGAAGATGTTTGCAGACTGCTGAATCCACACACGGGTTTAACTCTGGAAGTTGAGTGCACACATTGACAACCGTTCTGTTAGATAGCTGCGTTTTGGATTTAGAAGCAGATATTTCCCTGTGCTTACTGCTGTTTCTTCCATATGCCGGTAAAGGGCTGAAAACGCCAGTTTTGGGACTCTGCAGAGAAAGTGTTTGCAGACTGCTGAATCCACACACGGGTTTAACTCTGGAAGTTGAGTGCACACATTGACAACCGTTCTGTTAGATAGCTGCGTTTTGGATTTAGAAGCAGATATTTCCCTGTGCTTACTGCCGTTTCTTCCATATGCCGGTAATGGGCTGAAAACGCCTGTTTTGGGACTCTGCAGAGAAAGTGTTTGCAGACTGCTGAATCCACACACGGGTTTATCTCTGGAAGTTGAGTGCACACATTGACAACCGTTCTGTTAGATAGCTGCGTTTTGGATTTAGAAGCAGATATTTCCCTGTGCTTACTGCTGTTTCTTCCATATGCCGGTAATGGGCTGAAAATGCCTGTTTTGGGACTCTGCAGAGAAAGTGTTTGCAGACTGCTGAATCCACACACGGGTTTAACTCTGGAAGTTGAGTGCACACATTGACAACCGTTCTGTTAGATAGCTGCGTTTTGGATTTAGAAGCAGATATTTCCCTGGGCTTACTGCTGTTTCTTCCATATGCCGGTAAAGGGCTGAAAACGCCTGTTTTGGGACTCTGCAGAGAAAGTGTTTGCAGACTGCTGAATCCACACACGGGTTTAACTCTGGAAGTTGAGTGCACACATTGACAACCGTTCTGTTAGATAGTTGCGTTTTGGATTTAGAAGCAGATATTTCCCTGTGCTTACTGCTGTTTCTTCCATATGCCGGTAATGGGCTGAAAACGCCTGTTTTGGGACTCTGCAGAGAAAGGGTTTGCAGACTGCTGAATCCACACACGGGTTTAACTCTGGAAGTTGAGTGCACACATTGACAACCGTTCTGTTAGATAGCTGCGTTTTGGATTTAGAAGCAGATATTTCCCTGTGCTTACTGCTGTTTCTTCCATATGCCGGTAAAGGGCTGAAAACGCCTGTTTTGGGACTCTGCAGAGAAAGTGTTTGCAGACTGCTGAATCCACACACGGGTTTAACTCTGGAAGTTGAGTGCACACATTGACAACCGTTCTGTTAGATAGCTGCGTTTTGGATTTAGAAGCACATATTTCCCTGTGCTTACTGCCGTTTCTTCCATATGCCGGTAATGGGCTGAAAACGCGTGTTTTGGGACTCTGCAGAGAAGATGTTTGCAGACTGCTGAATCCACACACGGGTTTAACTCTGGAAGTTGAGTGCACACATTGGCAACCGTTCTGTTAGATAGCTGCGTTTTGGATTTAGAAGCAGATATTTCCCTGTGCTTACTGCCGTTTCTTCCATATGCCGGTAATGGGCTGAAAACGCCTGTTTTGGGACTCTGCAGAGAAAGTGTTTGCAGACTGCTGAATCCACACACGGGTTTAACTCTGGAAGTTGAGTGCACACATTGACAACCGTTCTGTTAGATAGCTGCGTTTTGGATTTAGAAGCAGATATTTCCCTGTGCTTACTGCTGTTTCTTCCATATGCCGGTAAAGGGCTGAAAACGCCTGTTTTGGGACTCTGCAGAGAAAGTGTTTGCAGACTGCTGAATCCACACACGGGTTTAACTCAGGAAGTTGAGTGCACACATTGACAACCGTTCTGTTAGATAGCTGCGTTTTGGATTTAGAAGCAGATATTTCCCTGTGCTTACTGCTGTTTCTTCCATATGCCGGTAATGGGCTGAAAACGCCTGTTTTGGGACTCTGCAGAGAAAGTGTTTGCAGACTGCTGAATCCACACACGGGTTTAACTCTGGAAGTTGAGTGCACACATTGACAACCGTTCTGTTAGATAGCTGCGTTTTGGATTTAGAAGCAGATATTTCCCTGTGCTTACTGCTGTTTCTTCCATATGCCGGTAATGGGCTGAAAACGCCTGTTTTGGGACTCTGCAGAGAAAGTGTTTGCAGACTGCTGAATCCACACACGGGTTTAACTCTGGAAGTTGAGTGCACACATTGACAACCGTTCTGTTAGATAGCTGCGTTTTGGATTTAGAAGCAGGTATTTCCCTGTGCTTTCTGCCGTTTCTTCCATATGCCGGTAATGGGCTGAAAACGCCTGTTTTGGGACTCTGCAGAGAAAGTGTTTGCAGACTGCTGAATCCACACACGGGTTTAACTCTGGAAGTTGAGTGCACACATTGACAACCGTTCTGTTAGATAGCTGCTTTTTGGATTTAGAAGCAGATATTTCCCTGGGCTTACTGCTGTTTCTTCCATATGCCGGTAATGGGCTGAAAACGCCTGTTTTGGGACTCTGCAGAGAAAGTGTTTGCAGACTGCTGAATCCACACACAGGTTTAACTCTGGAAGTTGAGTGCACACATTGACAACCGTTCTGTTAGATAGCTGCGTTTTGGATTTAGAAGCAGATATTTCCCTGTGCTTACTGCTGTTTCTTCCATATGCCGGTAAAGGGCTGAAAACGCCTGTTTTGGGACTCTGCAGAGAAAGGGTTTGCAGACTGCTGAATCCACACACTGGTTTAACTCTGGAAGTTGAGTGCACACATTGACAACCGTTCTGTTAGATAGCTGCGTTTTGGATTTAGAAGCAGATATTTCCCTGTGCTTACTGCCGTTTCTTCCATATGCCGGTAATGGGCTGAAAACGCCTGTTTTGGGACTCTGCAGAGAAAGTGTTTGCAGACTGCTGAATCCACACACGGGTTTAACTCTGGAAGTTGAGTGCACACATTGACAACCGTTCTGTTAGATAGCTGCGTTTTGGATTTAGAAGCAGATATTTCCCTGTGCTTACTCCCGTTTCTTCCATATGCCGGTAATGGGCTGAAAACGCCTGTTTTGGGACTCTGCAGAGAAAGTGTTTGCAGACTGCTGAATCCACACACGGGTTTAACTCTGGAAGTTGAGTGCACACATTGACAACCGTTCTGTTAGATAGCTGCGTTTTGGATTTAGAAGCAGATATTTCCCTGTGCTTACTGCTGTTTCTTCCATATGCCGGTAATGGGCTGAAAACGCCTGTTTTGGGACTCTGCAGAGAAAGTGTTTGCAGACTGCTGAATCCACACACGGGTTTATCTCTGGAAGTTGAGTGCACACATTGACAACCGTTCTGTTAGATAGCTGCGTTTTGGATTTAGAAGCAGATATTTCCCTGGGCTTACTGCTGTTTCTTCCATATGCCGGTAAAGGGCTGAAAACGCCTGTTTTGGGACTCTGCAGAGAAAGGGTTTGCAGACTGCTGAATCCACACACGGGTTTAACTCTGGAAGTTGAGTGCACACATTGACAACCGTTCTGTTAGAAAGCTGCATTTTGGATTTAGAAGCAGATATTTCCCTGTGCTTACTGCTGTTTCTTCCATATGCCGGTAATGGGCTGAAAACGCCTGTTTTGGGACTCTGCAGAGAAAGTGTTTGCAGACTGCTGAATCCACACACGGGTTTAACTCTGGAAGTTGAGTGCACACATTGACAACCGTTCTGTTAGATAGCTGCGTTTTGGATTTAGAAGCAGATATTTCCCTGTGCTTACTGCCGTTTCTTCCATATGCCGGTAAAGGGCTGAAAACGCCTGTTTTGGGACTCTGCAGAGAAAGTGTTTGCAGACTGCTGAATCCACACACGGGTTTAACTCTGGAAGTTGAGTGCACACATTGACAACCGTTCTGTTAGATAGCTGCGTTTTGGATTTAGAAGCACATATTTCCCTGTGCTTACTGCCGTTTCTTCCATATGCCGGTAATGGGCTGAAAACGCGTGTTTTGGGACTCTGCAGAGAAGATGTTTGCAGACTGCTGAATCCACACACGGGTTTAACTCTGGAAGTTGAGTGCACACATTGACAACCGTTCTGTTAGATAGCTGCGTTTTGGATTTAGAAGCAGATATTTCCCTGTGCTTACTGCTGTTTCTTCCATATGCCGGTAAAGGGCTGAAAACGCCAGTTTTGGGACTCTGCAGAGAAAGTGTTTGCAGACTGCTGAATCCACACACGGGTTTATCTCTGGAAGTTGAGTGCACACATTGACAACCGTTCTGTTAGATAGCTGCGTTTTGGATTTAGAAGCAGATATTTCCCTGTGCTTACTGCCGTTTCTTCCATATGCCGGTAATGGGCTGAAAACGCCTGTTTTGGGACTCTGCAGAGAAAGTGTTTGCAGACTGCTGAATCCACACACGGGTTTATCTCTGGAAGTTGAGTGCACACATTGACAACCGTTCTGTTAGATAGCTGCGTTTTGGATTTAGAAGCAGATATTTCCCTGTGCTTACTGCTGTTTCTTCCATATGCCGGTAATGGGCTGAAAACGCCTGTTTTGGGACTCTGCAGAGAAAGTGTTTGCAGACTGCTGAATCCACACACGGGTTTAACTCTGGAAGTTGAGTGCACACATTGACAACCGTTCTGTTAGATAGCTGCGTTTTGGATTTAGAAGCAGATATTTCCCTGGGCTTACTGCTGTTTCTTCCATATGCCGGTAAAGGGCTGAAAACGCCTGCTTTGGGACTCTGCAGAGAAAGTGTTTGCAGACTGCTGAATCCACACACGGGTTTAACTCTGGAAGTTGAGTGCACACATTGACAACCGTTCTGTTAGATAGCTGCGTTTTGGATTTAGAAGCAGATATTTCCCTGTGCTTACTGCTGTTTCTTCCATATGCCGGTAATGGGATGAAAACGCCTGTTTTGGGACTCTGCAGAGAAAGGGTTTGCAGACTGCTGAATCCACACACGGGTTTAACTCTGGAAGTTGAGTGCACACATTGACAACCGTTCTGTTAGATAGCTGCGTTTTGGATTTAGAAGCAGATATTTCCCTGTGCTTACTGCTGTTTCTTCCATATGCCGGTAAAGGGCTGAAAACGCCTGTTTTGGGACTCTGCAGAGAAAGTGTTTGCAGACTGCTGAATCCACACACGGGTTTAACTCTGGAAGTTGAGTGCACACATTGACAACCGTTCTGTTAGATAGCTGCGTTTTGGATTTAGAAGCACATATTTCCCTGTGCTTACTGCCGTTTCTTCCATATGCCGGTAATGGGCTGAAAACGCGTGTTTTGGGACTCTGCAGAGAAGATGTTTGCAGACTGCTGAATCCACACACGGGTTTAACTCTGGAAGTTGAGTGCACACATTGACAACCGTTCTGTTAGATAGCTGCGTTTTGGATTTAGAAGCAGATATTTCCCTGTGCTTACTGCCGTTTGTTCCATATGCCGGTAATGGGCTGAAAACGCCTGTTTTGGGACTCTGCAGAGAAAGTGTTTGCAGACTGCTGAATCCACACACGGGTTTAACTCTGGAAGTTGAGTGCACACATTGACAACCGTTCTGTTAGATAGCTGCGTTTTGGATTTAGAACCAGATATTTCCCTGTGCTTACTGCCGTTTCTTCCATATGCCGGTAATGGGCTGAAAACGCCTGTTTTGGGACTCTGCAGAGAAAGTGTTTGCAGACTGCTGAATCCACACACGGGTTTAACTCTGGAAGTTGAGTGCACACATTGACAACCGTTCTGTTAGATAGCTGCGTTTTGGATTTAGAAGCAGATATTTCCCTGTGCTTACTGCTGTTTCTTCCATATGCCGGTAATGGGCTGAAAACGCCTGTTTTGGGACTCTGCAGAGAAAGTGTTTGCAGACTGCTGAATCCACACACGGGTTTATCTCTGGAAGTTGAGTGCACACATTGACAACCGTTCTGTTAGATAGCTGCGTTTTGGATTTAGAAGCAGATATTTCCCTGTGCTTACTGCTGTTTCTTCCATATGCCGGTAATGGGCTGAAAACGCCTGTTTTGGGACTCTGCAGAGAAAGTGTTTGCAGACTGCTGAATCCACACACGGGTTTATCTCTGGAAGTTGAGTGCACACATTGACAACCGTTCTGTTAGATAGCTGCGTTTTGGATTTAGAAGCAGATATTTCCCTGTGCTTACTGCTGTTTCTTCCATATGCCGGTAATGGGCTGAAAACGCCTGTTTTGGGACTCTGCAGAGAAAGTGTTTGCAGACTGCTGAATCCACACACGGGTTTAACTCTGGAAGTTGAGTGCACACATTGACAACCGTTCTGTTAGATAGCTGCGTTTTGGATTTAGAAGCAGATATTTCCCTGTGCTTACTGCCGTTTCTTCCATATGCCGGTAATGGGCTGAAAACGCCTGTTTTGGGACTCTGCAGAGAAAGTGTTTGCAGACTGCTGAATCCACACACGGGTTTAACTCTGGAAGTTGAGTGCACACATTGACAACCGTTCTGTTAGATAGCTGCGCTTTGGATTTAGAAGCAGATATTTCCCTGTGCTTACTGCTGTTTCTTCCATATGCCGGTAATGGGCTGAAAACGCCTGTTTTGGGACTCTGCAGAGAAAGTGTTTGCAGACTGCTGAATCCACACACGGGTTTAACTCTGGAAGTTGAGTGCACACATTGACAACCGTTCTGTTAGATAGCTGCGTTTTGGATTTAGAAGCAGATATTTCCCTGTGCTTACTGCTGTTTCTTCCATATGCCGGTAATGGGCTGAAAACGCCTGTTTTGGGACTCTGCAGAGAAAGTGTTTGCAGACTGCTGAATCCACACACGGGTTTATCTCTGAAAGTTGAGTGCACACATTGACAACCGTTCTGTTAGATAGCTGCGTTTTGGATTTAGAAGCAGATATTTCCCTGTGCTTCCTGCTGTTTCTTCCATATGCCGGTAATGGGCTGAAAACGCCTGTTTTGGGACTCTGCAGAGAAAGTGTTTGCAGACTGCTGAATCCACACACGGCTTTAACTCTGGAAGTTGAGTGCACACATTGACAACCGTTCTGTTAGATAGCTGCGTTTTGGATTTAGAAGCAGATATTTCCCTGTGCTTACTGCCGTTTCTTCCATATGCCGGTAATGGGCTGAAAACGCCTGTTTTGGGACTCTGCAGAGAAAGTGTTTGCAGACTGCTGAATCCACACACGGGTTTAACTCTGGAAGTTGAGTGCACACATTGACAACCGTTCTGTTAGATAGCTGCGTTTTGGATTTAGAAGCAGATATTTCCCTGGGCTTACTGCTGTTTCTTCCATATGCCGGTAATGGGCTGAAAACGCCTGTTTTGGGACTCTGCAGAGAAAGTGTTTGCAGACTGCTGAATCCACACACGGGTTTAACTCTGGAAGTTGAGTGCCCACATTGACAACCGTTCTGTTAGATAGCTGCGTTTTGGATTTAGAAGCAGATATTTCCCTGTGCTTACTGCTGTTTCTTCCATATGCCGGTAAAGGGCTGAAAACGCCTGTTTTGGGACTCTGCAGAGAAAGGGTTTGCACACTGCTGAATCCACACACTGGTTTAACTCTGGAAGTTGAGTGCACACATTGACAACCGTTCTGTTAGATAGCTGCGTTTTGGATTTAGAAGCAGATATTTCCCTGTGCTTACTGCCGTTTCTTCCATATGCCGGTAATGGGCTGAAAACGCCTGTTTTGGGACTCTGCAGAGAAAGTGTTTGCAGACTGCTGAATCCACACACGCGTTTAACTCTGGAAGTTGAGTGCACACATTGACAACCGTTCTGTTAGATAGCTGCGTTTTGGATTTAGAAGCAGATATTTCCCTGTGCTTACTCCCGTTTCTTCCATATGCCGGTAATGGGCTGAAAACGCCTGTTTTGGGACTCTGCAGAGAAAGTGTTTGCAGACTGCTGAATCCACACACGGGTTTAACTCTGGAAGTTGAGTGCACACATTGACAACCGTTCTGTTAGATAGCTGCGTTTTGGATTTAGAAGCAGATATTTCCCTGTGCTTACTGCTGTTTCTTCCATATGCCGGTAATGGGCTGAAAACGCCTGTTTTGGGACTCTGCAGAGAAAGTGTTTGCAGACTGCTGAATCCACACACGGGTTTATCTCTGGAAGTTGAGTGCACACATTGACAACCGTTCTGTTAGATAGCTGCGTTTTGGATTTAGAAGCAGATATTTCCCTGGGCTTACTGCTGTTTCTTCCATATGCCGGTAAAGGGCTGAAAACGCCTGTTTTGGGACTCTGCAGAGAAAGTGTTTGCAGACTGCTGAATCCACACACGGGTTTAACTCTGGAAGTTGAGTGCACACATTGACAACCGTTCTGTTAGATAGCTGCGTTTTGGATTTAGAAGCAGATATTTCCCTGTGCTTACTGCTGTTTCTTCCATATGCCGGTAATGGGCTGAAAACGCCTGTTTTGGGACTCTGCAGAGAAAGTGTTTGCAGACTGCTGAATCCACACACGGGTTTAACTCTGGAAGTTGAGTGCACACATTGACAACCGTTCTGTTAGATAGCTGCGTTTTGGATTTAGAAGCAGATATTTCCCTGTGCTTACTGCCGTTTCTTCCATATGCCGGTAAAGGGCTGAAAACGCCTGTTTTGGGACTCTGCAGAGAAAGTGTTTGCAGACTGCTGAATCCACACACGGGTTTAACTCTGGAAGTTGAGTGCACACATTGACAACCGTTCTGTTAGATAGCTGCGTTTTGGATTTAGAAGCACATATTTCCCTGTGCTTACTGCCGTTTCTTCCATATGCCGGTAATGGGCTGAAAACGCGTGTTTTGGGACTCTGCAGAGAAGATGTTTGCAGACTGCTGAATCCACACACGGGTTTAACTCTGGAAGTTGAGTGCACACATTGACAACCGTTCTGTTAGATAGCTGCGTTTTGGATTTAGAAGCAGATATTTCCCTGTGCTTACTGCTGTTTCTTCCATATGCCGGTAAAGGGCTGAAAACGCCAGTTTTGGGACTCTGCAGAGAAAGTGTTTGCAGACTGCTGAATCCACACACGGGTTTAACTCTGGAAGTTGAGTGCACACATTGACAACCGTTCTGTTAGATAGCTGCGTTTTGGATTTAGAAGCAGATATTTCCCTGTGCTTACTGCCGTTTCTTCCATATGCCGGTAATGGGCTGAAAACGCCTGTTTTGGGACTCTGCAGAGAAAGTGTTTGCAGACTGCTGAATCCACACACGGGTTTATCTCTGGAAGTTGAGTGCACACATTGACAACCGTTCTGTTAGATAGCTGCGTTTTGGATTTAGAAGCAGATATTTCCCTGTGCTTACTGCTGTTTCTTCCATATGCCGGTAATGGGCTGAAAATGCCTGTTTTGGGACTCTGCAGAGAAAGTGTTTGCAGACTGCTGAATCCACACACGGGTTTAACTCTGGAAGTTGAGTGCACACATTGACAACCGTTCTGTTAGATAGCTGCGTTTTGGATTTAGAAGCAGATATTTCCCTGGGCTTACTGCTGTTTCTTCCATATGCCGGTAAAGGGCTGAAAACGCCTGTTTTGGGACTCTGCAGAGAAAGTGTTTGCAGACTGCTGAATCCACACACGGGTTTAACTCTGGAAGTTGAGTGCACACATTGACAACCGTTCTGTTAGATAGTTGCGTTTTGGATTTAGAAGCAGATATTTCCCTGTGCTTACTGCTGTTTCTTCCATATGCCGGTAATGGGCTGAAAACGCCTGTTTTGGGACTCTGCAGAGAAAGGGTTTGCAGACTGCTGAATCCACACACGGGTTTAACTCTGGAAGTTGAGTGCACACATTGACAACCGTTCTGTTAGATAGCTGCGTTTTGGATTTAGAAGCAGATATTTCCCTGTGCTTACTGCTGTTTCTTCCATATGCCGGTAAAGGGCTGAAAACGCCTGTTTTGGGACTCTGCAGAGAAAGTGTTTGCAGACTGCTGAATCCACACACGGGTTTAACTCTGGAAGTTGAGTGCACACATTGACAACCGTTCTGTTAGATAGCTGCGTTTTGGATTTAGAAGCACATATTTCCCTGTGCTTACTGCCGTTTCTTCCATATGCCGGTAATGGGCTGAAAACGCGTGTTTTGGGACTCTGCAGAGAAGATGTTTGCAGACTGCTGAATCCACACACGGGTTTAACTCTGGAAGTTGAGTGCACACATTGGCAACCGTTCTGTTAGATAGCTGCGTTTTGGATTTAGAAGCAGATATTTCCCTGTGCTTACTGCCGTTTCTTCCATATGCCGGTAATGGGCTGAAAACGCCTGTTTTGGGACTCTGCAGAGAAAGTGTTTGCAGACTGCTGAATCCACACACGGGTTTAACTCTGGAAGTTGAGTGCACACATTGACAACCGTTCTGTTAGATAGCTGCGTTTTGGATTTAGAAGCAGATATTTCCCTGTGCTTACTGCTGTTTCTTCCATATGCCGGTAAAGGGCTGAAAACGCCTGTTTTGGGACTCTGCAGAGAAAGTGTTTGCAGACTGCTGAATCCACACACGGGTTTAACTCAGGAAGTTGAGTGCACACATTGACAACCGTTCTGTTAGATAGCTGCGTTTTGGATTTAGAAGCAGATATTTCCCTGTGCTTACTGCTGTTTCTTCCATATGCCGGTAATGGGCTGAAAACGCCTGTTTTGGGACTCTGCAGAGAAAGTGTTTGCAGACTGCTGAATCCACACACGGGTTTAACTCTGGAAGTTGAGTGCACACATTGACAACCGTTCTGTTAGATAGCTGCGTTTTGGATTTAGAAGCAGATATTTCCCTGTGCTTACTGCTGTTTCTTCCATATGCCGGTAATGGGCTGAAAACGCCTGTTTTGGGACTCTGCAGAGAAAGTGTTTGCAGACTGCTGAATCCACACACGGGTTTAACTCTGGAAGTTGAGTGCACACATTGACAACCGTTCTGTTAGATAGCTGCGTTTTGGATTTAGAAGCAGGTATTTCCCTGTGCTTTCTGCCGTTTCTTCCATATGCCGGTAATGGGCTGAAAACGCCTGTTTTGGGACTCTGCAGAGAAAGTGTTTGCAGACTGCTGAATCCACACACGGGTTTAACTCTGGAAGTTGAGTGCACACATTGACAACCGTTCTGTTAGATAGCTGCTTTTTGGATTTAGAAGCAGATATTTCCCTGGGCTTACTGCTGTTTCTTCCATATGCCGGTAATGGGCTGAAAACGCCTGTTTTGGGACTCTGCAGAGAAAGTGTTTGCAGACTGCTGAATCCACACACGGGTTTAACTCTGGAAGTTGAGTGCACACATTGACAACCGTTCTGTTAGATAGCTGCGTTTTGGATTTAGAAGCAGATATTTCCCTGTGCTTACTGCTGTTTCTTCCATATGCCGGTAAAGGGCTGAAAACGCCTGTTTTGGGACTCTGCAGAGAAAGGGTTTGCAGACTGCTGAATCCACACACTGGTTTAACTCTGGAAGTTGAGTGCACACATTGACAACCGTTCTGTTAGATAGCTGCGTTTTGGATTTAGAAGCAGATATTTCCCTGTGCTTACTGCCGTTTCTTCCATATGCCGGTAATGGGCTGAAAACGCCTGTTTTGGGACTCTGCAGAGAAAGTGTTTGCAGACTGCTGAATCCACACACGGGTTTAACTCTGGAAGTTGAGTGCACACATTGACAACCGTTCTGTTAGATAGCTGCGTTTTGGATTTAGAAGCAGATATTTCCCTGTGCTTACTCCCGTTTCTTCCATATGCCGGTAATGGGCTGAAAACGCCTGTTTTGGGACTCTGCAGAGAAAGTGTTTGCAGACTGCTGAATCCACACACGGGTTTAACTCTGGAAGTTGAGTGCACACATTGACAACCGTTCTGTTAGATAGCTGCGTTTTGGATTTAGAAGCAGATATTTCCCTGTGCTTACTGCTGTTTCTTCCATATGCCGGTAATGGGCTGAAAACGCCTGTTTTGGGACTCTGCAGAGAAAGTGTTTGCAGACTGCTGAATCCACACACGGGTTTATCTCTGGAAGTTGAGTGCACACATTGACAACCGTTCTGTTAGATAGCTGCGTTTTGGATTTAGAAGCAGATATTTCCCTGGGCTTACTGCTGTTTCTTCCATATGCCGGTAAAGGGCTGAAAACGCCTGTTTTGGGACTCTGCAGAGAAAGGGTTTGCAGACTGCTGAATCCACACACGGGTTTAACTCTGGAAGTTGAGTGCACACATTGACAACCGTTCTGTTAGATAGCTGCATTTTGGATTTAGAAGCAGATATTTCCCTGTGCTTACTGCTGTTTCTTCCATATGCCGGTAATGGGCTGAAAACGCCTGTTTTGGGACTCTGCAGAGAAAGTGTTTGCAGACTGCTGAATCCACACACGGGTTTAACTCTGGAAGTTGAGTGCACACATTGACAACCGTTCTGTTAGATAGCTGCGTTTTGGATTTAGAAGCAGATATTTCCCTGTGCTTACTGCCGTTTCTTCCATATGCCGGTAAAGGGCTGAAAACGCCTGTTTTGGGACTCTGCAGAGAAAGTGTTTGCAGACTGCTGAATCCACACACGGGTTTAACTCTGGAAGTTGAGTGCACACATTGACAACCGTTCTGTTAGATAGCTGCGTTTTGGATTTAGAAGCACATATTTCCCTGTGCTTACTGCCGTTTCTTCCATATGCCGGTAATGGGCTGAAAACGCGTGTTTTGGGACTCTGCAGAGAAGATGTTTGCAGACTGCTGAATCCACACACGGGTTTAACTCTGGAAGTTGAGTGCACACATTGACAACCGTTCTGTTAGATAGCTGCGTTTTGGATTTAGAAGCAGATATTTCCCTGTGCTTACTGCTGTTTCTTCCATATGCCGGTAAAGGGCTGAAAACGCCAGTTTTGGGACTCTGCAGAGAAAGTGTTTGCAGACTGCTGAATCCACACACGGGTTTATCTCTGGAAGTTGAGTGCACACATTGACAACCGTTCTGTTAGATAGCTGCGTTTTGGATTTAGAAGCAGATATTTCCCTGTGCTTACTGCCGTTTCTTCCATATGCCGGTAATGGGCTGAAAACGCCTGTTTTGGGACTCTGCAGAGAAAGTGTTTGCAGACTGCTGAATCCACACACGGGTTTATCTCTGGAAGTTGAGTGCACACATTGACAACCGTTCTGTTAGATAGCTGCGTTTTGGATTTAGAAGCAGATATTTCCCTGTGCTTACTGCTGTTTCTTCCATATGCCGGTAATGGGCTGAAAACGCCTGTTTTGGGACTCTGCAGAGAAAGTGTTTGCAGACTGCTGAATCCACACACGGGTTTAACTCTGGAAGTTGAGTGCACACATTGACAACCGTTCTGTTAGATAGCTGCGTTTTGGATTTAGAAGCAGATATTTCCCTGGGCTTACTGCTGTTTCTTCCATATGCCGGTAAAGGGCTGAAAACGCCTGCTTTGGGACTCTGCAGAGAAAGTGTTTGCAGACTGCTGAATCCACACACGGGTTTAACTCTGGAAGTTGAGTGCACACATTGACAACCGTTCTGTTAGATAGCTGCGTTTTGGATTTAGAAGCAGATATTTCCCTGTGCTTACTGCTGTTTCTTCCATATGCCGGTAATGGGATGAAAACGCCTGTTTTGGGACTCTGCAGAGAAAGGGTTTGCAGACTGCTGAATCCACACACGGGTTTAACTCTGTAAGTTGAGTGCACACATTGACAACCGTTCTGTTAGATAGCTGCGTTTTGGATTTAGAAGCAGATATTTCCCTGTGCTTACTGCTGTTTCTTCCATATGCCGGTAAAGGGCTGAAAACGCCTGTTTTGGGACTCTGCAGAGAAAGTGTTTGCAGACTGCTGAATCCACACACGGGTTTAACTCTGGAAGTTGAGTGCACACATTGACAACCGTTCTGTTAGATAGCTGCGTTTTGGATTTAGAAGCACATATTTCCCTGTGCTTACTGCCGTTTCTTCCATATGCCGGTAATGGGCTGAAAACGCGTGTTTTGGGACTCTGCAGAGAAGATGTTTGCAGACTGCTGAATCCACACACGGGTTTAACTCTGGAAGTTGAGTGCACACATTGACAACCGTTCTGTTAGATAGCTGCGTTTTGGATTTAGAAGCAGATATTTCCCTGTGCTTACTGCCGTTTGTTCCATATGCCGGTAATGGGCTGAAAACGCCTGTTTTGGGACTCTGCAGAGAAAGTGTTTGCAGACTGCTGAATCCACACACGGGTTTAACTCTGGAAGTTGAGTGCACACATTGACAACCGTTCTGTTAGATAGCTGCGTTTTGGATTTAGAACCAGATATTTCCCTGTGCTTACTGCCGTTTCTTCCATATGCCGGTAATGGGCTGAAAACGCCTGTTTTGGGACTCTGCAGAGAAAGTGTTTGCAGACTGCTGAATCCACACACGGGTTTAACTCTGGAAGTTGAGTGCACACATTGACAACCGTTCTGTTAGATAGCTGCGTTTTGGATTTAGAAGCAGATATTTCCCTGTGCTTACTGCTGTTTCTTCCATATGCCGGTAATGGGCTGAAAACGCCTGTTTTGGGACTCTGCAGAGAAAGTGTTTGCAGACTGCTGAATCCACACACGGGTTTATCTCTGGAAGTTGAGTGCACACATTGACAACCGTTCTGTTAGATAGCTGCGTTTTGGATTTAGAAGCAGATATTTCCCTGTGCTTACTGCTGTTTCTTCCATATGCCGGTAATGGGCTGAAAACGCCTGTTTTGGGACTCTGCAGAGAAAGTGTTTGCAGACTGCTGAATCCACACACGGGTTTATCTCTGGAAGTTGAGTGCACACATTGACAACCGTTCTGTTAGATAGCTGCGTTTTGGATTTAGAAGCAGATATTTCCCTGTGCTTACTGCTGTTTCTTCCATATGCCGGTAATGGGCTGAAAACGCCTGTTTTGGGACTCTGCAGAGAAAGTGTTTGCAGACTGCTGAATCCACACACGGGTTTAACTCTGGAAGTTGAGTGCACACATTGACAACCGTTCTGTTAGATAGCTGCGTTTTGGATTTAGAAGCAGATATTTCCCTGTGCTTACTGCCGTTTCTTCCATATGCCGGTAATGGGCTGAAAACGCCTGTTTTGGGACTCTGCAGAGAAAGTGTTTGCAGACTGCTGAATCCACACACGGGTTTAACTCTGGAAGTTGAGTGCACACATTGACAACCGTTCTGTTAGATAGCTGCGCTTTGGATTTAGAAGCAGATATTTCCCTGTGCTTACTGCTGTTTCTTCCATATGCCGGTAATGGGCTGAAAACGCCTGTTTTGGGACTCTGCAGAGAAAGTGTTTGCAGACTGCTGAATCCACACACGGGTTTAACTCTGGAAGTTGAGTGCACACATTGACAACCGTTCTGTTAGATAGCTGCGTTTTGGATTTAGAAGCAGATATTTCCCTGTGCTTACTGCTGTTTCTTCCATATGCCGGTAATGGGCTGAAAACGCCTGTTTTGGGACTCTGCAGAGAAAGTGTTTGCAGACTGCTGAATCCACACACGGGTTTATCTCTGAAAGTTGAGTGCACACATTGACAACCGTTCTGTTAGATAGCTGCGTTTTGGATTTAGAAGCAGATATTTCCCTGTGCTTCCTGCTGTTTCTTCCATATGCCGGTAATGGGCTGAAAACGCCTGTTTTGGGACTCTGCAGAGAAAGTGTTTGCAGACTGCTGAATCCACACACGGCTTTAACTCTGGAAGTTGAGTGCACACATTGACAACCGTTCTGTTAGATAGCTGCGTTTTGGATTTAGAAGCAGATATTTCCCTGTGCTTACTGCCGTTTCTTCCATATGCCGGTAATGGGCTGAAAACGCCTGTTTTGGGACTCTGCAGAGAAAGTGTTTGCAGACTGCTGAATCCACACACGGGTTTAACTCTGGAAGTTGAGTGCACACATTGACAACCGTTCTGTTAGATAGCTGCGTTTTGGATTTAGAAGCAGATATTTCCCTGTGCTTACTGCTGTTTCTTCCATATGCCGGTAATGGGCTGAAAACGCCTGTTTTGGGACTCTGCAGAGAAAGTGTTTGCAGACTGCTGAATCCACACACGGGTTTAACTCTGGAAGTTGAGTGCACACATTGACAACCGTTCTGTTAGATAGCTGCGTTTTGGATTTAGAAGCAGATATTTCCCTGTGCTTACTGCTGTTTCTTCCATATGCCGGTAAAGGGCTGAAAACGCCTGTTTTGGGACTCTGCAGAGAAAGTGTTTGCAGACTGCTGAATCCACACACGGGTTTATCTCTGGAAGTTGAATGCACACATTGACAACCGTTCTGTTAGATAGCTGCGTTTTGGATTTAGAAGCAGATATTTCCCTGTGCTTACTGCCGTTTCTTCCATATGCCGGTAATGGGCTGAAAACGCCTGTTTTGGGACTCTGCAGAGAAAGTGTTTGCAGACTGCTGAATCCACACACGGGTTTAACTCTGGAAGTTGAGTGCACACATTGACAACCGTTCTGTTAGATAGCTGCGTTTTGGATTTAGAAGCAGATATTTCCCTGTGCTTACTGCCGTTTCTTCCATATGCCGGTAATGGGCTGAAAACGCCTGTTTTGGGACTCTGCAGAGAAAGTGTTTGCAGACTGCTGAATCCACACACGGGTTTAACTCTGGAAGTTGAGTGCACACATTGACAACCGTTATGTTAGATAGCTGCGTTTTGGATTCAGAAGCAGATATTTCTCTGGGCTTACTGCTGTTTCTTCCATATGCCGGTAATGGGCTGAAAACGCCTGTTTTGGGACTCTGCAGAGAAAGTGTTTGCAGACTGCTGAATCCACACACGGGTTTAACTCTGGAAGTTGAGTGCACACATTGACAACCGTTCTGATAGATAGCTGCGTTTTGGATTTAGAAGCAGATATTTCCCTGTGCTTACTGCTGTTTCTTCCATATGCCGGTAAAGGGCTGAAAACGCCTGTTTTGGGACTCTGCAGAGAAAGGGTTTGCAGACTGCTGAATCCACACACTGGTTTAACTCTGGAAGTTGAGTGCACACATTGACAACCGTTCTGTTAGATAGCTGCGTTTTGGATTTAGAAGCAGATATTTCCCTGTGCTTACTGCCGTTTCTTCCATATGCCGGTAATGGGCTGAAAACGCCTGTTTTGGGACTCTGCAGAGAAAGTGTTTGCAGACTGCTGAATCCACACACGGGTTTAACTCTGGAAGTTGAGTGCACACATTGACAACCGTTCTGTTAGATAGCTGCGTTTTGGATTTAGAAGCAGATATTTCCCTGTGCTTACTCCCGTTTCTTCCATATGCCGGTAATGGGCTGAAAACGCCTGTTTTGGGACTCTGCAGAGAAAGTGTTTGCAGACTGTTGAATCCACACACGGGTTTAACTCTGGAAGTTGAGTGCACACATTGACAACCGTTCTGTTAGATAGCTGCGTTTTGGATTTAGAAGCAGATATTTCCCTGTGCTTACTGC
>NW_026989469.1:0-20751 GCF_030222135.1 Aotus nancymaae
TCTAAATCCAAAACGCAGCTACCTAACAGAACGGTTGTCAAAGTGTGCACTCAACTTCCAGAGATAAACCCGTGTGTGGATTCAGCAGTCTGCAGACCCTTTCTGTGCAGAGTCTCAAAACAGGCGTTTTCAGCCCAATACCGGCATATGGAAGAAACAGCAGTAAGCACAGGGAAATATCTGCTTCTAAATCCAAAACGCAGCTACCTAACAGAACGGTTGTCAATGTGTGCACTCAACTTCCAGAGTTAAACCCGTGTGTGGATTCAGCAGTCTGCAGACCCTTTCTGTGCAGAGTCTCAAAACAGGCGTTTCCAGCCCAATACCGGCATATGGAAGAAACAGCAGTAAGCACAGGGAAATATCTGCTTCTAAATCCAAAACGCAGCTACCTAACAGAACGGTTGTCAATGTGTGCCCCTCAACTTTCAGAGATAAACCCGTGTGTGGATTCAGCAGTCTGCAGACCCTTTCTGTGCAGAGTCTCAAAACAGGCGTTTTCAGCCCAATACCGGCATATGGAAGAAACAGCAGTAAGCACAGGGAAATATCTGCTTCTAAATCCAAAACGCAGCTACCTAACAGAACGGTTGTCAATGTGTGCACTCAACTTACAGAGATAAACCCGTGTGTGGATTCAGCAGTCTGCAGACCCTTTCTGTGCAGTGTCTCAAAACAGGCGTTTTCAGCCCAATACCGGCATATGGAAGAAACAGCAGTAAGCACAGGGAAATATCTGCTTCTAAATCCAAATAGCAGCTACCGAACAGAACGGTTGTCAATGTGTGCACTCATCTTTCAGAGATAAACCCGTGTGTGGATTCAGCAGTCTGCAGACCCTTTCTGTGCAGAGTCTTAAAACAGGCGTTTTCAGCCCAATACCGGCATATGGAAGAAACAGCAGTAAGCACAGGGAAATATCTGCTTCTAAATCCAAATAGCAGCTACCTAACAGAACGGTTGTCAATGTGTGCACTCAACTTCCAGAGTTAAACCCGTGTGGTGGATTCAGCAGTCTGCAGGACCCTTTCTGTGCAGAGTCTCAAAACAGGCGTTTTCAGCCCAATACCAGCATATGGAAGAAACAGCAGTAAGCACAGGGAAATATCTGCTTCTAAATCCAAAACGCAGCTACCTAACAGAAGGGTTGTCAATGTGTGCACTCAACTTCCAGAGTTAAACCCGTGTGTGGATTCAGCAGTCTGCAGACCCTTTCTGTGCAGAGTCTCAAAACAGGCGTTTTCGGCCCAATACCGGCATATGGAAGAAACAGCAGTAAGCACAGGGAAATATCTGCTTCTAAATCCAAAACGCAGCTACCTAACAGAACGGTTGTCAATGTGTGCACTCAACTTCCAGAGTTAAACCCGTGTGTGGATTCAGCAGTCTGCAGACCCTTTCTGTGCAGAGTCTTAAAACAGGCGTTTTCAGCCCAATACCGGCATATGGAAGAAACAGCAGTAAGCACAGGGAAATATCTGCTTCTAAATCCAAAACGCAGCTACCTAACAGAACGGTTGTCAATGTGTGCACTCAACTTCCAGAGTTAAACCCGTGTGTGGATTCAGCAGTCTGCAGACCCTTTCTGTGCAGAGTCTCAAAACAGGCGTTTTCAGCCCAATACCAGCATATGGAAGAAACAGCAGTAAGCACAGGGAAATATCTGCTTCTAAATCCAAAACGCAGCTACCTAACAGAACGGTTGTCAATGTGTGCATTCAAGTTCCAGAGTTAAACTCGGGTGGGGATTCAGCAGTCTGCAGACCCTTTCTATGCAGAGTCTCAAAACAGGCGTTTTCAGCCCAATACCGGCATATGGAAGAAACAGCAGTAAGCACAGGGAAATATCTGCTTCTAAATCCAAAACGCAGCTACCTAACAGAACGGTTGTCAATGTGTGCACTCAACTTCCAGAGTTAAACCCGTGCGTGGATTCAGCAGTCTGCAGACCCTTTCTGTGCAGAGTCTCAAAACAGGCGTTTTCAGCCCAATACCGGCATATGGAAGAAACAGCAGTAAGCACAGGGAGATATCTGCTTCTAAATCCAAAACGCAGCTACCTAACAGAAGGATTGTCAATGTGTGCACTCAAGTTCCAGAGATAAACCCGTGTGTGGATTCAGCAGTCTGCAGACCCTTTCTGTGCAGAGTCTCAAAACAGGCGTTTTCAGCCCAATACCGGCATATGGAAGAAACAGCAGTAAGCACAGGGAAATATCTGCTTCTAAATCCAAAACGCAGCTACCTAACAGAACGGTTGTCAAAGTGTGCACTCAACTTCCAGAGATAAACCCGTGTGTGGATTCAGCAGTCTGCAGACCCTTTCTGTGCAGAGTCTCAAAACAGGCGTTTTCAGCCCATTACCGGCATATGGAAGAAACAGCAGTAAGCACTGGGAAATATCTGCTTCTAAATCCAAAACGCAGCTACCTAACAGAACGGTTGTCAATGTGTGCACTCAACTTCCAGAGTTAAACCCGTGTGTGGATTCAGCAGTCTGCAGACCCTTTCTGTGCAGAGTCTCAAAACAGGCGTTTTCAGCCCAATACCGGCATATGGAAGAAACAGCAGTAAGCACAGGGAAATATCTGCTTCTAAATCCAAAACGCAGCTACCTAACAGAACGGTTGTCAATGGGTGCACTCAACTTCCAGAGTTAAACCTGTGTGTGGATTCAGCAGTCTGCAGACCCTTTCTGTGCAGAGTCTCAAAACAGGCGTTTTCAGCCCAATACCGGCATATGGAAGAAACAGCAGTATGCACAGGGAAATATCTGCTTCTAAATCCAAAACGCAGCTACCTAACAGAACGGTTGTCAATGTGTGCACTCAACTTCCAGAGTTAAACCCTTATGTGGATTCAGCAGTCTGCAGACCCTTTCTGTGCAGAGTCTCAAAACAGGCGTTTTCAGCCCAATACCGGCATATGGAAGAAACAGCAGTAAGCACAGGGAAATATCTGCTTCTAAATCCAAAACGCAGCTACCTAACAGAAGGGTTGTCAATGTGTGCACTCAACTTCCAGAGTTAAACCCGTGTGTGGATTCAGCAGTCTGCAGACCCTTTCTGTGCAGAGTCTCAAAACAGGCGTTTTCAGCCCAATACCGGCATATGGAAGAAACAGCAGTAAGCACAGGGAAATATCTTCTTCTAAATCCAAAACGCAGCTACCTAACAGAACGGTTGTCAAAGTGTGCACTCAACTTCCAGAGATAAACCCGTGTGTGGATTCAGCAGTCTGCAGACCCTTTCTGTGCAGAGTCTCAAAACAGGCGTTTTCAGCCCAATACCGGCATACGGAAGAAACAGCAGTAAGCACAGGGAAATATCTGCTTCTAAATCCAAAACGCAGCTACCTAACAGAACGGTTGTCAATGTGTGCACTCAACTTCCAGAGTTAAACGCCTGTGTGGATTCAGCAGTCTGCAGACCCTTTCTGTGCAGAGTCTCAAAACAGGCGTTTTCAGCCCAATACAGGCATATGGAAGAAACAGCAGTAAGCACAGGGAAATATCTGCTTCTAAATCCAAAACGCAGCTACCTAACAGAACGGTTGTCAATGTGTGCACTCAACTTCCAGAGTTAAACCCGTGTGTGGATTCAGCAGTCTGCAGACCCTTTCTGTGCAGAGTCTCAAAACAGGCGTTTTCAGCCCAATACCGGCATACGGATGAAACAGCAGTAAGCACAGGGAAATATCTGCTTCTAAATCCAAAACGCAGCTACCTAACAGAACGGTTGTCAATGTGTGCCCTCAACTTTCAGAGATAAACGCGTTTGTGGATTCAGCAGTCTGCAGACCCTTTCTGTGCAGAGTCTCAAAACAGGCGTTTTCAGCCCAATACCGGCATATGGAAGAAACAGCAGTAAGCACTGGGAAATATCTGCTTCTAAATCCAAAACGCAGCTACCTAACAGAACGGTTGTCAAAGTGTGCACTCAACTTCCAGAGATAAACCCGTGTGTGGATTCAGCAGTCTGCAGACCCTTTCTGTGCAGAGTCTCAAAACAGGCGTTTTCAGGCCAATACCGGCATATGGAAGAAACAGCAGTAAGCACTGGGAAATATCTGCTTCTAAATTCAAAACGCAGCTACCTAACAGAACGGTTGTCAATGTGTGCACTCAACTTCCAGAGTTAAACCCGTGTGTAGATTCAGCAGTCTGCAGACCCTTTCTGTGCAGAGTCTCAAAACAGGCGTTTTCACCCCAATACCGGCATATGGAAGAAACAGCAGTAAGCACAGGGAAATATCTGCTTCTAAATCCAAAACGCAGCTACCTAACAGAACGGTTGTCAATGGGTGCACTCAACTTCCAGAGTTAAACCTGTGTGTGGATTCAGCAGTCTGCAGACCCTTTCTGTGCAGAGTCTCAAAACAGGCGTTTTCAGCCCAATACCGGCATATGGAAGAAACAGCAGTATGCACAGGGAAATATCTGCTTCTAAATCCAAAACGCAGCTACCTAACAGAACGGTTGTCAATGTGTGCACTCAACTTCCAGAGTTAAACCCGTGTGTGGGTTCAGCAGTCTGCAGACCCTTTCTGTGCAGAGTCTCAAAACAGGCGTTTTCAGCCCAATACCGGCATATGGAAGAAACAGCAGTAAGCACAGGGAAATATCTGCTTCTAAATCCAAAACGCAGCTACCTAACAGAACGGTTGTCAATGTGTGCACTCAAGTTCCAGAGTTAAACCCGTGTGTGGATTCAGCAGTCTGCAGACCCTTTCTGTGCAGAGTCTCAAAACAGGTGTTTTCAGCCCAATACCGGCATATGGAAGAAACAGCAGTAAGCACAGGGAAATATCTTCTTCTAAATCCAAAACGCAGCTACCTAACAGAACGGTTGTCAAAGTGTGCACTCAACTTCCAGAGATAAACCCGTGTGTGGATTCAGCAGTCTGCAGACCCTTTCTGTGCAGAGTCTCAAAAACAGGCGTTTTCAGCCCAATACCGGCATATGGAAGAAACAGCAGTAAGCACAGGCAAATATCTGCTTCTAAATCCAAAACGCAGCTACCTAACAGAACGGTTGTCAATGTGTGCACTCAACTTCCAGAGTTAAACCTGTGTGTGGATTCAGCAGTCTGCAGACCCTTTCTGTGCAGAGTCTCAAAACAGGCGTTTTCAGCCCTATACCGGCATACGGAAGAAACAGCAGTAAGCACAGGGAAATATCTGCTTCTAAATCCAAAACGCAGCTACCTAACAGAACGGTTGTCAATGTGTGCACTCAACTTCCAGAGTTAAACGCCTGTGTGGATTCAGCAGTCTGCAGACCCTTTCTGTGCAGAGTCTCAAAACAGGCGTTTTCAGCCCAATACAGGCATATGGAAGAAACAGCAGTAAGCACAGGGAAATATCTGCTTCTAAATCCAAAACGCAGCTACCTAACAGAACGGTTGTCAATGTGTGCACTCAACTTCCAGAGTTAAACCCGTGTGTGGATTCAGCAGTCTGCAGACCTTTTCTGTGCAGAGTCTCAAAACAGGCGTTTTCAGCCCAATACAGGCATACGGAAGAAACAGCAGTAAGCACAGGGAAATATCTGCTTCTAAATCCAAAACGCAGCTACCTAACAGAACGGTTGTCAATGTGTGCACTCAACTTCCAGAGATAAACCCGTGTGTGGATTCAGCAGTCTGCAGACCCTTTCTGTGCAGTGTCTCCAAACAGGCGTTTTCAGCCCAATACCGGCATATGGAAGAAACAGCAGTAAGCACAGGGAAATATCTGCTTCTAAATCCAAAACGCAGCTACCTAACAGAACGGTTGTCAATGTGTGCCCTCAACTTTCAGAGATAAACGCGTTTGTGGATTCAGCAGTCTGCAGACCCTTTCTGTGCAGAGTCTCAAAACAGGCGTTTTCAGCCCAATACCGGCATATGGAAGAAACAGCAGTAAGCACTGGGAAATATCTGCTTCTAAATCCAAAACGCAGCTACCTAACAGAACGGTTGTCAATGTGTGCACTCAACTTCCAGAGTTAAACCCGTGTGTGGATTCAGCAGTCTGCAGACCCTTTCTGTGCAGAGTCTCAAAACAGGCGTTTTCAGCCCAATACCGGCATATGGAAGAAACAGCAGTAAGCACAGGGAAATATCTGCTTCTAAATGCAAAACGCAGCTACCTAACAGAACGGTTGTCAATGTGTGCACTCAACTTCCAGAGTTAAACCCGTGTGTGGATTCAGCAGTCTGCAGACCCTTTCTGTGCAGAGTCTCAAAACAGGCGTTTTCAGCCCAATACCAGCATATGGAAGAAACAGCAGTAAGCACAGGGAAATATCTGCTTCTAAATCCAAAACGCAGCTACCTAACAGAACGGTTGTCAATGTGTGCACTCAACTTCCAGACTTAAACCCGTGTGTGGATTCAGCAGTCTGCAGACCCTTTCTGTGCAGAGTCTCAAAACAGGCGTTTTCAGCCCAATACCGGCATACGGAAGAAACAGCAGTAAGCACAGGGAAATATCTGCTTCTAAATCCAAAACGCAGCTACCTAACAGAACGGTTGTCAATGTGTGCACTCAACTTCCAGAGATAAACCCGTGTGTGGATTCAGCAGTCTGCAGACCCTTTCTGTGCAGTGTCTCAAAACAGGCGTTTTCAGCCCAATACCGGCATATGGAAGAAACAGCAGTAAGCACAGGGAAATATCTGCTTCTAAATCCAAAACGCAGCTACCTCACAGAACGGTTGTCAATGTGTGCCCTCAACTTTCAGAGATAAACGCGTTTGTGGATTCAGCAGTCTGCAGACCCTTTCTGTGCAGAGTCTCAAAACAGGCGTTTTCAGCCCAATACCGGCATATGGAAGAAACAGCAGTAAGCACTGGGAAATATCTGCTTCTAAATCCAAAACGCAGCTACCTAACAGAACGGTTGTCAAAGTTTGCACTCAACTTCCAGAGATAAACCCGTGTGTGGATTCAGCAGTCTGCAGACCCTTTCTGTGCAGAGTCTCAAAACAGGTGTTTTCAGCCCAATACCGGCATATGGAAGAAACAGCAGTAAGCACTGGGAAATATCTGCTTCTAAATCCAAAACGCAGCTACCTAACAGAACGGTTGTCAATGTGTGCACTCAACTTCCAGAGTTAAACCCGTGTGTGGATTCAGCAGTCTGCAGACCCTTTCTGTGCAGAGTCTCAAAACAGGCGTTTTTACCCCAATACCGGCATATGGAAGAAACAGCAGTAAGCACAGGGAAATATCTGCTTCTAAATCCAAAACGCAGCTACCTAACAGAACGGTTGTCAATGGGTGCACTCAACTTCCAGAGTTAAACCTGTGTGTGGATTCAGCAGTCTGCAGACCCTTTCTGTGCAGAGTCTCAAAACAGGCGTTTTCAGCCCAATACCGGCATATGGAAGAAACAGCAGTATGCACAGGGAAATATCTGCTTCTAAATCCAAAACGCAGCTACCTAACAGAACGGTTGTCAATGTGTGCACTCGACTTCCAGAGTTAAACCCTTATGTGGATTCAGCAGTCTGCAGACCCTTTCTGTGCAGAGTCTCAAAACAGGCGTTTTCAGCCCAATACCGGCATATGGAAGAAACAGCAGTAAGCACAGGGAAATATCTGCTTCTAAATCCAAAACGCAGCTACCTAACAGAAGGGTTGTCAATGTGTGCACTCAAGTTCCAGAGTTAAACCCGTGTGTGGATTCAGCAGTCTGCAGACCCTTTCTGTGCAGAGTCTCAAAACAGGCGTTTTCAGCCCAATACCGGCATATGGAAGGAACAGCAGTAAGCACAGGGAAATATCTTCTTCTAAATCCAAAACGCAGCTACCTAACAGAACGGTTGTCAAAGTGTGCACTCAACTTCCAGAGATAAACCCGTGTGTGGATTCAGCAGTCTGCAGACCCTTTCTGTGCAGAGTCTCAAAACAGGCGTTTTCAGCCCAATACCGGCATATGGAAGAAACAGCAGTAAGCACAGGGAAATATCTGCTTCTAAATCCAAAACGCAGCTACCTAACAGAACGGTTGTCAATGTGTGCACTCAACTTCCAGAGTTAAACCCGTGTGTGGATTCAGCAGTCTGCAGACCCTTTCTGTGCAGAGTCTCAAAACAGGCGTTTCCAGCCCAATACCGGCATATGGAAGAAACAGCAGTAAGCACAGGGAAATATCTGCTTCTAAATCCAAAACGCAGCTACCTAACAGAACGGTTGTCAATGTGTGCCCTCAACTTTCAGAGATAAACCCGTGTGTGGATTCAGCAGTCTGCAGACCCTTTCTGTGCAGAGTCTCAAAACAGGCGTTTTCAGCCCAATACCGGCATATGGAAGAAACAGCAGTAAGCACAGGGAAATATCTGCTTCTAAATCCAAAACGCAGCTACCTAACAGAACGGTTGTCAATGTGTGCACTCAACTTACAGAGATAAACCCGTGTGTGGATTCAGCAGTCTGCAGACCCTTTCTGTGCAGTGTCTCAAAACAGGCGTTTTCAGCCCAATACCGGCATATGGAAGAAACAGCAGTAAGCACAGGGAAATATCTGCTTCTAAATCCAAATAGCAGCTACCGAACAGAACGGTTGTCAATGTGTGCACTCATCTTTCAGAGATAAACCCGTGTGTGGATTCAGCAGTCTGCAGACCCTTTCTGTGCAGAGTCTTAAAACAGGCGTTTTCAGCCCAATACCGGCATATGGAAGAAACAGCAGTAAGCACAGGGAAATATCTGCTTCTAAATGCAAAACGCAGCTACCTAACAGAACGGTTGTCAATGTGTGCACTCAACTTCCAGAGTTAAACCCGTGTGTGGATTCAGCAGTCTGCAGACCCTTTCTGTGCAGAGTCTCAAAACAGGCGTTTTCAGCCCAATACCAGCATATGGAAGAAACAGCAGTAAGCACAGGGAAATATCTGCTTCTAAATCCAAAACGCAGCTACCTAACAGAAGGGTTGTCAATGTGTGCACTCAACTTCCAGAGTTAAACCCGTGTGTGGATTCAGCAGTCTGCAGACCCTTTCTGTGCAGAGTCTCAAAACAGGCGTTTTCGGCCCAATACCGGCATATGGAAGAAACAGCAGTAAGCACAGGGAAATATCTGCTTCTAAATCCAAAACGCAGCTACCTAACAGAACGGTTGTCAATGTGTGCACTCAACTTCCAGAGTTAAACCCGTGTGTGGATTCAGCAGTCTGCAGACCCTTTCTGTGCAGAGTCTTAAAACAGGCGTTTTCAGCCCAATACCGGCATATGGAAGAAACAGCAGTAAGCACAGGGAAATATCTGCTTCTAAATCCAAAACGCAGCTACCTAACAGAACGGTTGTCAATGTGTGCACTCAACTTCCAGAGTTAAACCCGTGTGTGGATTCAGCAGTCTGCAGACCCTTTCTGTGCAGAGTCTCAAAACAGGCGTTTTCAGCCCAATACCAGCATATGGAAGAAACAGCAGTAAGCACAGGGAAATATCTGCTTCTAAATCCAAAACGCAGCTACCTAACAGAACGGTTGTCAATGTGTGCATTCAAGTTCCAGAGTTAAACTCGGGTGGGGATTCAGCAGTCTGCAGACCCTTTCTATGCAGAGTCTCAAAACAGGCGTTTTCAGCCCAATACCGGCATATGGAAGAAACAGCAGTAAGCACAGGGAAATATCTGCTTCTAAATCCAAAACGCAGCTACCTAACAGAACGGTTGTCAATGTGTGCACTCAACTTCCAGAGTTAAACCCGTGCGTGGATTCAGCAGTCTGCAGACCCTTTCTGTGCAGAGTCTCAAAACAGGCGTTTTCAGCCCAATACCGGCATATGGAAGAAACAGCAGTAAGCACAGGGAGATATCTGCTTCTAAATCCAAAACGCAGCTACCTAACAGAAGGATTGTCAATGTGTGCACTCAAGTTCCAGAGATAAACCCGTGTGTGGATTCAGCAGTCTGCAGACCCTTTCTGTGCAGAGTCTCAAAACAGGCGTTTTCAGCCCAATACCGGCATATGGAAGAAACAGCAGTAAGCACAGGGAAATATCTGCTTCTAAATCCAAAACGCAGCTACCTAACAGAACGGTTGTCAAAGTGTGCACTCAACTTCCAGAGATAAACCCGTGTGTGGATTCAGCAGTCTGCAGACCCTTTCTGTGCAGAGTCTCAAAACAGGCGTTTTCAGCCCATTACCGGCATATGGAAGAAACAGCAGTAAGCACTGGGAAATATCTGCTTCTAAATCCAAAACGCAGCTACCTAACAGAACGGTTGTCAATGTGTGCACTCAACTTCCAGAGTTAAACCCGTGTGTGGATTCAGCAGTCTGCAGACCCTTTCTGTGCAGAGTCTCAAAACAGGCGTTTTCAGCCCAATACCGGCATATGGAAGAAACAGCAGTAAGCACAGGGAAATATCTGCTTCTAAATCCAAAACGCAGCTACCTAACAGAACGGTTGTCAATGGGTGCACTCAACTTCCAGAGTTAAACCTGTGTGTGGATTCAGCAGTCTGCAGACCCTTTCTGTGCAGAGTCTCAAAACAGGCGTTTTCAGCCCAATACCGGCATATGGAAGAAACAGCAGTATGCACAGGGAAATATCTGCTTCTAAATCCAAAACGCAGCTACCTAACAGAACGGTTGTCAATGTGTGCACTCAACTTCCAGAGTTAAACCCTTATGTGGATTCAGCAGTCTGCAGACCCTTTCTGTGCAGAGTCTCAAAACAGGCGTTTTCAGCCCAATACCGGCATATGGAAGAAACAGCAGTAAGCACAGGGAAATATCTGCTTCTAAATCCAAAACGCAGCTACCTAACAGAAGGGTTGTCAATGTGTGCACTCAACTTCCAGAGTTAAACCCGTGTGTGGATTCAGCAGTCTGCAGACCCTTTCTGTGCAGAGTCTCAAAACAGGCGTTTTCAGCCCAATACCGGCATATGGAAGAAACAGCAGTAAGCACAGGGAAATATCTTCTTCTAAATCCAAAACGCAGCTACCTAACAGAACGGTTGTCAAAGTGTGCACTCAACTTCCAGAGATAAACCCGTGTGTGGATTCAGCAGTCTGCAGACCCTTTCTGTGCAGAGTCTCAAAACAGGCGTTTTCAGCCCAATACCGGCATACGGAAGAAACAGCAGTAAGCACAGGGAAATATCTGCTTCTAAATCCAAAACGCAGCTACCTAACAGAACGGTTGTCAATGTGTGCACTCAACTTCCAGAGTTAAACGCCTGTGTGGATTCAGCAGTCTGCAGACCCTTTCTGTGCAGAGTCTCAAAACAGGCGTTTTCAGCCCAATACAGGCATATGGAAGAAACAGCAGTAAGCACAGGGAAATATCTGCTTCTAAATCCAAAACGCAGCTACCTAACAGAACGGTTGTCAATGTGTGCACTCAACTTCCAGAGTTAAACCCGTGTGTGGATTCAGCAGTCTGCAGACCCTTTCTGTGCAGAGTCTCAAAACAGGCGTTTTCAGCCCAATACCGGCATACGGATGAAACAGCAGTAAGCACAGGGAAATATCTGCTTCTAAATCCAAAACGCAGCTACCTAACAGAACGGTTGTCAATGTGTGCCCTCAACTTTCAGAGATAAACGCGTTTGTGGATTCAGCAGTCTGCAGACCCTTTCTGTGCAGAGTCTCAAAACAGGCGTTTTCAGCCCAATACCGGCATATGGAAGAAACAGCAGTAAGCACTGGGAAATATCTGCTTCTAAATCCAAAACGCAGCTACCTAACAGAACGGTTGTCAAAGTGTGCACTCAACTTCCAGAGATAAACCCGTGTGTGGATTCAGCAGTCTGCAGACCCTTTCTGTGCAGAGTCTCAAAACAGGCGTTTTCAGGCCAATACCGGCATATGGAAGAAACAGCAGTAAGCACTGGGAAATATCTGCTTCTAAATTCAAAACGCAGCTACCTAACAGAACGGTTGTCAATGTGTGCACTCAACTTCCAGAGTTAAACCCGTGTGTAGATTCAGCAGTCTGCAGACCCTTTCTGTGCAGAGTCTCAAAACAGGCGTTTTCACCCCAATACCGGCATATGGAAGAAACAGCAGTAAGCACAGGGAAATATCTGCTTCTAAATCCAAAACGCAGCTACCTAACAGAACGGTTGTCAATGGGTGCACTCAACTTCCAGAGTTAAACCTGTGTGTGGATTCAGCAGTCTGCAGACCCTTTCTGTGCAGAGTCTCAAAACAGGCGTTTTCAGCCCAATACCGGCATATGGAAGAAACAGCAGTATGCACAGGGAAATATCTGCTTCTAAATCCAAAACGCAGCTACCTAACAGAACGGTTGTCAATGTGTGCACTCAACTTCCAGAGTTAAACCCGTGTGTGGGTTCAGCAGTCTGCAGACCCTTTCTGTGCAGAGTCTCAAAACAGGCGTTTTCAGCCCAATACCGGCATATGGAAGAAACAGCAGTAAGCACAGGGAAATATCTGCTTCTAAATCCAAAACGCAGCTACCTAACAGAACGGTTGTCAATGTGTGCACTCAAGTTCCAGAGTTAAACCCGTGTGTGGATTCAGCAGTCTGCAGACCCTTTCTGTGCAGAGTCTCAAAACAGGTGTTTTCAGCCCAATACCGGCATATGGAAGAAACAGCAGTAAGCACAGGGAAATATCTTCTTCTAAATCCAAAACGCAGCTACCTAACAGAACGGTTGTCAAAGTGTGCACTCAACTTCCAGAGATAAACCCGTGTGTGGATTCAGCAGTCTGCAGACCCTTTCTGTGCAGAGTCTCAAAACAGGCGTTTTCAGCCCAATACCGGCATATGGAAGAAACAGCAGTAAGCACAGGCAAATATCTGCTTCTAAATCCAAAACGCAGCTACCTAACAGAACGGTTGTCAATGTGTGCACTCAACTTCCAGAGTTAAACCTGTGTGTGGATTCAGCAGTCTGCAGACCCTTTCTGTGCAGAGTCTCAAAACAGGCGTTTTCAGCCCTATACCGGCATACGGAAGAAACAGCAGTAAGCACAGGGAAATATCTGCTTCTAAATCCAAAACGCAGCTACCTAACAGAACGGTTGTCAATGTGTGCACTCAACTTCCAGAGTTAAACGCCTGTGTGGATTCAGCAGTCTGCAGACCCTTTCTGTGCAGAGTCTCAAAACAGGCGTTTTCAGCCCAATACAGGCATATGGAAGAAACAGCAGTAAGCACAGGGAAATATCTGCTTCTAAATCCAAAACGCAGCTACCTAACAGAACGGTTGTCAATGTGTGCACTCAACTTCCAGAGTTAAACCCGTGTGTGGATTCAGCAGTCTGCAGACCTTTTCTGTGCAGAGTCTCAAAACAGGCGTTTTCAGCCCAATACAGGCATACGGAAGAAACAGCAGTAAGCACAGGGAAATATCTGCTTCTAAATCCAAAACGCAGCTACCTAACAGAACGGTTGTCAATGTGTGCACTCAACTTCCAGAGATAAACCCGTGTGTGGATTCAGCAGTCTGCAGACCCTTTCTGTGCAGTGTCTCAAAACAGGCGTTTTCAGCCCAATACCGGCATATGGAAGAAACAGCAGTAAGCACAGGGAAATATCTGCTTCTAAATCCAAAACGCAGCTACCTAACAGAACGGTTGTCAATGTGTGCCCTCAACTTTCAGAGATAAACGCGTTTGTGGATTCAGCAGTCTGCAGACCCTTTCTGTGCAGAGTCTCAAAACAGGCGTTTTCAGCCCAATACCGGCATATGGAAGAAACAGCAGTAAGCACTGGGAAATATCTGCTTCTAAATCCAAAACGCAGCTACCTAACAGAACGGTTGTCAATGTGTGCACTCAACTTCCAGAGTTAAACCCGTGTGTGGATTCAGCAGTCTGCAGACCCTTTCTGTGCAGAGTCTCAAAACAGGCGTTTTCAGCCCAATACCGGCATATGGAAGAAACAGCAGTAAGCACAGGGAAATATCTGCTTCTAAATGCAAAACGCAGCTACCTAACAGAACGGTTGTCAATGTGTGCACTCAACTTCCAGAGTTAAACCCGTGTGTGGATTCAGCAGTCTGCAGACCCTTTCTGTGCAGAGTCTCAAAACAGGCGTTTTCAGCCCAATACCAGCATATGGAAGAAACAGCAGTAAGCACAGGGAAATATCTGCTTCTAAATCCAAAACGCAGCTACCTAACAGAACGGTTGTCAATGTGTGCACTCAACTTCCAGAGTAAAACCCGTGTGTGGATTCAGCAGTCTGCAGACCCTTTCTGTGCAGAGTCTCAAAACAGGCGTTTTCAGCCCAATACCGGCATATGGAAGAAACAGCAGTAAGCACAGGGAAATATCTGCTTCTAAATCCAAAACGCAGCTACCTAACAGAACGGTTGTCAATGTGTGCACTCAAGTTCCAGAGTTAAACCCGTGTGTGGATTCAGCAGTCTGCAGACCCTTTCTGTGCAGAGTCTCAAAACAGGCGTTTTCAGCCCAATACCGGCATATGGAAGAAACAGCAGTAAGCACAGGGAAATATCTGCTTCTAAATCCAAAACGCAGCTACCTAACAGAACGGTTGTCAATGTGTGCACTCAACTTCCAGAGATAAACCCGTGTGTGGATTCAGCAGTCTGCAGACCCTTTCTGTGCAGTGTCTAAAAACAAGCGTTTTCAGCCCAATACCGGCATATGGAAGAAACAGCAGTAAGCACAGGGAAATATCTGCTTCTAAATCCAAAACGCAGCTACCTAACAGAACGGTTGTCAATGTGTGCCCTCAACTTTCAGAGATAAACGCGTTTGTGGATTCAGCAGTCTGCAGACCCTTTCTGTGCAGAGTCTCAAAACAGGCGTTTTCAGCCCAATACCGTCATATGGAAGAAACAGCAGTAAGCACTGGGAAATATCTGCTTCTAAATCCAAAACGCAGCTACCTAACAGAACGGTTGCCAATGTGTGCACTCAACTTCCAGAGTTAAACCCGTGTGTGGATTCAGCAGTCTGCAGACCCTTTCTGTGCAGAGTCTCAAAACAGGCGTTTTCAGCCCAATACCGGCATATGGAAGAAACAGCAGTAAGCACAGGGAAATATCTGCTTCTAAATCCAAAACGCAGCTACCTAACAGAACGGTTGTCAATGTGTGCACTCAACTTCCAGAGTTAAACCTGTGTGTGGATTCAGCAGTCTGCAGACCCTTTCTGTGCAGAGTCTCAAAACAGGCGTTTTCAGCCCAATACCGGCATATGGAAGAAACAGCAGTAAGCACAGGGAAATATCTGCTTCTAAATCCAAAACGCAGCTACCTAACAGAACGGTTGTCAATGTGTGCCCTCAACTTTCAGAGATAAACCCGTGTGTGGATTCAGCAGTCTGCAGACCCTTTCTGTGCAGAGTCTCAAAACAGGCGTTTTCAGCCCATTACCAGCATATGGAATAAACAGCAGTAAGCACAGGGAAATATCTGCTTCTAAATCCAAAACGCAGCTACCTAACAGAACGGTTGTCTATGTGTGCACTCAACTTCCAGAGATAAACCCGTGTGTGGATTCAGCAGTCTGCAGACCCTTTCTGTGTAGTGTCTCAAAACAGGCGTTTTCAGCCCAATACCGGCATATGGAAGAAACAGCAGTAAGCACAGGGAAATATCTGCTTCTAAATCCAAATCGCAGCTACCTAACAGAACGGTTGTCAATGTGTGCACTCAACTTTCAGAGATAAACCCATGTGTGGATTCAGCAGTCTGCAGACCCTTTGTGTGCAGAGTCTTAAAACAGGCGTTTTCAGCCCAATACCGGCATATGGAAGAAACAGCAGTAAGCACAGGGAAATATCTGCTTCTAAATGCAAAACGCAGCTACCTAACAGAACGGTTGTCAATGTGTGCACTCAACTTCCAGAGTTAAACCCGTGTGTGGATTCAGCAGTCTGCAGACCCTTTCTGTGCAGAGTCTCAAAACAGGCGTTTTCAGCCCAATACCAGCATATGGATGAAACAGCAGTAAGCACAGGGAAATATCTGCTTCTAAATCCAAAACGCAGCTACCTAACAGAACGGTTGTCAATGTGTGCACTCAACTTCCAGAGTTAAACCCGTGTGTGGATTCAGCAGTCTGCAGACCCTTTCTGTGCAGAGTCTCAAAACAGGCGTTTTCAGCCCAATACCGGCATATGGAAGAAACAGCAGTAAGCACAGGGAAATATCTGCTTCTAAATCCAAAACGCAGCTACCTAACAGAACGGTTGTCAATGTGTGCACTCAACTTCCAGAGTTAAACCTGTGTGTGGATTCAGCAGTCTGCAGACCCTTTCTGTGCAGAGTCTCAAAACAGGCGTTTTCAGCCCAATACCGGCATACGGAAGAAACAGCAGTAAGCACAGGGAAATATCTGCTTCTAAATCCAAAACGCAGCTACCTAACAGAACGGTTGTCAATGTGTGCACTCAACTTCCAGAGTTAAACGCGTGTGTGGATTCAGCAGTCTGCAGACCCTTTCTGTGCAGAGTCTCAAAACAGGCGTTTTCAGCCCAATACAGGCAAATGGAAGAAACAGCAGTAAGCACAGGGAAATATCTGCTTCTAAATCCAAAACGCAGCTACCTAACAGAACGGTTGTCAATGTGTGCACTCAACTTCCAGAGTTAAACCCGTGTGTGGATTCAGCAGTCTGCAGACCCTTTCTGTGCAGAGTCTCAAAACAGGCGTTTTCAGCCCAATACCGGCATACGGAAGAAACAGCAGTAAGCACAGGGAAATATCTGCTTCTAAATCCAAAACGCAGCTACCTAACAGAACGGTTGTCAATGTGTGCACTCAACTTCCAGAGATAAACCCGTGTGTGGATTCAGCAGTCTGCATACCCTTTCTGTGCAGTGTCTCAAAACAGGCGTTTTCAGCCCAATACCGGCATATGGAAGAAACAGCAGTAAGCACAGGGAAATATCTGCTTCTAAATCCAAAACGCAGCTACCTAACAGAACGGTTGTCAATGTGTGCCCTCAACTTTCAGAGATAAACGCGTTTGTGGATTCAGCAGTCTGCAGACCCTTTCTGTGCAGAGTCTCAAAACAGGCGTTTTCAGCCCAATACCGGCATATGGAAGAAACAGCAGTAAGCACTGGGAAATATCTGCTTCTAAATCCAAAACGCAGCTACCTAACAGAACGGTTGTCAATGTGTGCACTCAACTTCCAGAGTTAAACCCGTGTGTGGATTCAGCAGTCTGCAGACCCTTTCTGTGCAGAGTCTCAAAACAGGCATTTTCAGCCCAATACCGGCATATGGAAGAAACAGCAGTAAGCACAGGGAAATATCTGCTTCTAAATCCAAAACGCAGCTACCTAACAGAACGGTTGTCAATGTGTGCACTCAACTTCCAGAGTTAAACCCGGGTGGGGATTCAGCAGTCTGCAGACCCTTTCTGTGCAGAGTCTCAAAACAGGCGTTTTCAGCCCAATACCGGCATATGGAAGAAACAGCAGTAAGCACAGGGAAATATCTGCTTCTAAATCCAAAACGCAGCTACCTAACAGAACGGTTGTCAATGTGTGCACTCAACTTCCAGAGTTAAACCCGTGTGTGGATTCAGCAGTCTGCAGACCCTTTCTGTGCAGAGTCTCAAAACAGGCGTTTTCAGCCCAATACCGGCATACGGAAGAAACAGCAGTAAGCACAGGGAAATATCTGCTTCTAAATCCAAAACGCAGCTACCTAACAGAACGGTTGTCAATGTGTGCACTCAACTTCCAGAGTTAAACGCGTGTGTGGATTCAGCAGTCTGCAGACGCTTTCTGTGCAGAGTCTCAAAACAGGCGTTTTCAGCCCAATACAGGCATATGGAAGAAACAGCAGTAAGCACAGGGAAATATCTGCTTCTAAATCCAAAACGCAGCTACCTAACAGACCGGTTGTCAATGTGTGCACTCAACTTCCAGAGTTAAACCCGTGTGTGGATTCAGCAGTCTGCAGACCCTTTCTGTGCAGAGTCTCAAAACAGGCGTTTTCAGCCCAATACCGGCATACGGAAGAAACAGCAGTAAGCACAGGGAAATATCTGCTTCAAAATCCAAAACGCAGCTACCTAACACAACGGTTGTCAATGTGTGCACTCAACTTCCAGAGATAAACCCGTGTGTGTAATCAGCAGTCTGCAGACCCTTTCTGTGCAGTGTCTCAAAACAGGCGTTTTCAGCCCAATACCGGCATATGGAAGCAACAGCAGTAAGCACAGGGAAATATCTGCTTCTAAATCCAAAACGCAGCTACCTAACAGAACGGTTGTCAATGTGTGCCCTCAACTTTCAGAGATAAACGCGTTTGTGGATTCAGCAGTCTGCAGACCCTTTCTGTGCAGAGTCTCAAAACAGGCGTTTTCAGCCCAATACCGGCATATGGAAGAAACAGCAGTAAGCACTGGGAAATATCTGCTTCTAAATCCAAAACGCAGCTACCTAACAGAACGGTTGTCAATGTGTGCACTCAACTTCCAGAGTTAAACCCGTGTGTGGATTCAGCAGTCTGCAGACCCTTTCTGTGCGGAGTCTCAAAACAGGCGTTTTCAGCCCAATACCGGCATATGGAAGAAACAGCAGTAAGCACAGGGAAATATCTGCTTCTAAATCCAAAACGCAGCTACCTAACAGAACGGTTGTCAATGTGTGCACTCAACTTCCAGAGTTAAACCCGTGTGTGGATTCAGCAGTCTGCAGACCCTTTCTGTGCAGAGTCTCAAAACAGGCGTTTTCAGCCCAATACCGGCATATGGAAGAAACAGCAGTAAGCACAGGGAAATATCTGCTTCTAAATCCAAAACGCAGCTACCTAACAGAACGGTTGTCAATGTGTGCCCTCAACTTTCAGAGATAAACCCGTGTGTGGATTCAGCAGTCTGCAAACCCTTTATGTGCAGAGTCTCAAAACAGGCGTTTTCAGCCCAATACCGGCATATGGAAGAAACAGCAGTAAGCACAGGGAATTATCTGCTTCTAAATCCAAAACGCAGCTACCTAACAGAACGGTTGTCAATGTGTGCACTCAACTTCCAGAGATAAACCCGTGTGTGGATTCAGCAGTCTGCAGACCCTTTCTGTGCAGTGTCTCAAAACAGGCGTTTTCAGCCCAATACCGGCATATGGAAGCAACAGCAGTAAGCACAGGGAAATATCTGCTTCTAAATCCAAAACGCAGCTACCTAACAGAACGGTTGTCAATGTGTGCCCTCAACTTTCAGAGATAAACGCGTTTGTGGATTCAGCAGTCTGCAGACCCTTTCTGTGCAGAGTCTCAAAACAGGCGTTTTCAGCCCAATACCGGCATATGGAAGAAACAGCAGTAAGCACTGGGAAATATCTGCTTCTAAATCCAAAACGCAGCTACCTAACAGAACGGTTGTCAATGTGTGCACTCAACTTCCAGAGTTAAACCCGTGTGTGGATTCAGCAGTCTGCAGACCCTTTCTGTGCGGAGTCTCAAAACAGGCGTTTTCAGCCCAATACCGGCATATGGAAGAAACAGCAGTAAGCACAGGGAAATATCTGCTTCTAAATCCAAAACGCAGCTACCTAACAGAACGGTTGTCAATGTGTGCACTCAACTTCCAGAGTTAAACCCGTGTGTGGATTCAGCAGTCTGCAGACCCTTTCTGTGCAGAGTCTCAAAACAGGCGTTTTCAGCCCAATACCGGCATATGGAAGAAACAGCAGTAAGCACAGGGAAATATCTGCTTCTAAATCCAAAACGCAGCTACCTAACAGAACGGTTGTCAATGTGTGCCCTCAACTTTCAGAGATAAACCCGTGTGTGGATTCAGCAGTCTGCAAACCCTTTCTGTGCAGAGTCTCAAAACAGGCGTTTTCAGCCCAATACCGGCATATGGAAGAAACAGCAGTAAGCACAGGGAATTATCTGCTTCTAAATCCAAAACGCAGCTACCTAACAGAACGGTTGACAATGTGTGCACTCAACTTCCAGAGATAAACCCGTGTGTGGATTCAGCAGTCTGCAGACCCTTTCTGTGCAGTGTCTCAAAACAGGCGTTTTCAGCCCAATACCGGCATATGGAAGAAACAGCAGTAAGCACAGGGAAATATCTGCTTCTAAATCCAAATAGCAGCTACCTAACAGAACGGTTGTCAATGTGTGCACTCATCTTTCAGAGATAAACCCGTGTGTGGATTCAGCAGTCTGCAGACCCTTTCTGTGCAGAGTCTTAAAACAGGCGTTTTCAGCCCAATACCGGCATATGGAAGAAACAGCAGTAAGCACAGGGAAATATCTGCTTCTAAATGCAAAACGCAGCTACCTAACAGAACGGTTGTCAATGTGTGCACTCAACTTCCAGAGTTAAACCCGTGTGTGGATTCAGCAGTCTGCAGACCCTTTCTGTGCAGAGTCTCATAACAGGCGTTTTCAGCCCAATACCAGCATATGGAAGAAACAGCAGTAAGCACAGGGAAATATCTGCTTCTAAATCCAAAACGCAGCTACCTAACAGAACGGTTGTCAATGTGTGCACTCAAGTTCCAGAGTTAAACCCGGGTGGGGATTCAGCAGTCTGCAGACCCTTTCTGTGCAGAGTCTCAAAACAGGCGTTTTCAGCCCAATACCGGCATATGGAAGAAACAGCAGTAAGCACAGGGAAATATCTGCTTCTAAATCCAAAACGCAGCTACCTAACAGAACGGTTGTCAATGTGTGCACTCAACTTCCAGAGTTAAACCCGTGTGTGGATTCAGCAGTCTGCAGACCCTTTCTGTGCAGAGTCTTAAAACAGGCGTTTTCAGCCCAATACCGGCATATGGAAGAAACAGCAGTAAGCACAGGGAAATATCTGCTTCTAAATCCAAAACGCAGCTACCTAAC
>NW_026989470.1:0-22898 GCF_030222135.1 Aotus nancymaae
TGCACTCCAGCCTGAAGGACAAGAGCAAAAAAGCCAAGCCAAGCCACGTCAAGCCATTACACCCCAGCCTGAAGGAGAAGAGCAAAAAGGCCAGCCAAGCCAAGCCATTGCACTCCAGCCTGAAGAACAAGAGCAAAAAAGCCAGCCTAGCCATGCCATTGCACTCCAACCTGAAGGACAAGGGCAAAAAGGCCAGTCAAGCCAAGGCATTGCACTCCAGTCTGAAAGACAAGAGCAAAAAATGAGCCAAGTCAAGCCATTGCACTCTAGCCTGAAGGACAAGAGCAAAAAAGCCAGCCAAGTCAAGTCATTGCACTGCAGCCTGAAGGAAAAGAGTGAAAAAGCCAACCAAGACAAGTTACTGCACCAAGCCAAACCATTGCACTCCACCCTGAAGAACAAGAGCAAAAAAGCAAGCCAAGCCAAGCCGTTGCACTACGGCCTAAAGGACAAGAGCAAAAAAGCCAAGCAAAGCCAGCCAAGCCATTGCACTCCAGCCTGAAGGACAAGAGCAAAAAAGCCCGCCATGCCAAGCCATTGCACTCCAGGCTGTAGGACAAGAGCAAAAAGCCAGACAAGCCAAGCCATTGCACTCCAGCCTGAAGGACAAGAGCAAAAAGCCAGGTAAGCCAAGCCTTTGCACTCTGTCCTGAAGGACAAGAGCAAAAAAGCCAGCCAAGCCAAGACAATGCACTCCAGCCTGAAGGACAACAGTAAAAAAGCCAAGCCACGCCAAGCCACGCCATTGCAATCCAGCCTGAAGGACAAGAGCAAAAAAGCCAGTCAAGCCAAGCCATTGCACTCCAGCCTGAAGGAGAAGAGCAAAAAAGCCAGCCAAGCCATGTTATTGCACCAAGAAAGCCATTGTACTCCATCCTGAAGAACAAGAGCAAAAAAGCCAGCTAAGCCAAGCCATTGCACTCCAGTCTGAAGGACAAGAGCAAAAAAGACAGCCAAGCCAAGTCATTGTATTTCAGCCTGAAGGACAAGAGCAAAAAACCAGACAAGCAAAGCCATTGCGTTCCAGCCTGAAGGACAAGAGTAAAAATGGAAGCCAAGCCAAGCCAAGCTATTACACTCCAGCCTGAAGTACATGAGCGAAAAAGCCAGCGAAGCCAAGTTATTGCACCAAGCCAAGCCATTGCACTCTAGCCTGAAGGACAAGAGCAAAAAAGCCAGGAAAGGCTGTGCATTGCACTCCAGCCTGAAGGACAAGAGCAAAAAAGCGAAGCCAAGCCACGTCAAGCCATTACACCCCAGCCTGAAGGAGAAGAGCAAAAAGGCCAGCCAAGCCAAGCCATTGCACTCCACCCTGACGGACAAGAGCAAAAAAGCCAGTGAAGCCAAGCCATTGCACTCCGGCCTGAAGGACAAGAGCAAAAAAGCAGCCAAGCCAAGCCATTGCACTCTAGCCTGAAGGACAAGAGCAAAAAAGCCAGTCAAGCCAAGTCATTGCACTCCACCCTGAAGGACAAGAGGAAAAAAGCCAGCGAGCCAAGCCATTGCACTCCAGCCTGAAGGACAAGAGGAAAAAAGCCAAGCCAAGCCAAGCCATCACTCTGCATTCCAGCCTGAAGGACAAGAGCAAAAAACCCAGCCAAGCCAAGACATTGCACTCCAGCCTGAAGGACAAGACCAAAAATCAAGCCAAGGCAAGCCATTGCACCAAGCCAAGCCATTGCACTCCAGTGTGAAGGACAAGAGCAACAAAGCGAGCGAAGCCAAGCCATTGCACTGCAGCCTGAAAGAAAAGAAGGAAAAAGGCAGCCAAGGCAAGCCATTGCACCAAGCGAACCCATTGCACGCCAGCCTGAAGGACAAGAGCAAAAAAGCCAGCCAAGCCAAGCCATTGCACCCCAGCCTGAAGGACAAGAACAAAAAATCCAGTCAAGCCAAGACATTGCCTTCCAGCCTGAAGGACAAGAGCAAAAAAGCAAGAGAAGCCAAGCCGCTGCACTCCAGCCTGAACGACAAGAGGGAAAAAGCCAGCCAAGCCATGTGACCACCAAGCCAAGCCACGGCACTCCAGCCTGAAGAACAAGAGCAAAAAAGCCAGCCAAGGCAAGCCATTGGGCTCCAGACTGAAGGACAAGTGCAAAAAAGCCAGCCAAGACAAGCCATTGCACTCCAGCCTGAAGGACAAGACCAAAAAAGCCAGCCAAGCCAAGCCATTGCACTCAAGACTGAAGGACAAGAGCAAAAAAGCCAGGAAAGGCTATGCATTGCACTCTATCCTGAAGGACAAGAGCACAACAGCCAGCCAAGACAAGCCATTGCACTCCAGACTGAAGGACAAGAGCAAAAAAGCCCAGCCAAGCCATGCCATTGCACTCCAGCCTGAAGGACAAGAGCAAAAAGGCCAGTCAAGCCAAGGCATTCCACTCCAGCCTGAAAGACAAGAGCAAAAAACCAGCCAAGCCAAGCCATTGCACTCTAGCATGAAGGACAAGAGCAAAAAAGCAAGCCAAGCCAAGTCATTGCACTCCAGCCTGAAGGAAAAGAGCGAAAAAGCCAGCCAAGCCAAGTTACTGCACCAAGCCAAGCCATTGCACTCCAGCCTGAAGAACAAGAGCAAAAAATCCAGTCAAGCCAAGCCATTGCACTCCAGCCTGAAGGACAAGAGCGAAAAAACTAGCCAAGCCAAGTTATTGCACCAAGCCAAGTCACTGCACTCCCGCCTGAAGGACAAGAGCAAAAAGCAAGCCAAGCCAAGCCATTGCACTCCAGCCTGAAGGACAAGAGAAAAAAGGCAGCCAAGCCAAGCAATTGTACTCCAGCCTGAAGGACAAGAGCAAAAAAGCCAGCCAAGCCAAGCCATTGCACTCCAGCCTGAAGGACAAGAGCAAAACAGCCAGCCAAACCAAGTCATTGCACTCCAGCAAGAAGGACGAGAGCAAAAAAGCCAGGAAAGAATATGCATTGCACTCTATCCTGAAGGACAAGAGCAAAAATTGCAGCCAAGCCATGCCATTGCACTCCAGCCTGAATGACAAGAGCAAAAAAGCCAGCCAAGCCAAGCCATTGCACTCCAGCCTGAAGGACAACAGGAAATAACCAAGACAATCCAGCCAAGCCATTGCACTCCAGCCTGAAAAACAGGAGCAAAAAACCCACGCCAAGCAAAGCCACGCCATTGCAATCCAGTCTGAAGGACAAGAGCAAAAAAGCCAGCCATGCCAAGTCATTGCACTCCAGGCTGAAGGACAAGAGCAACAAAGCCAGCCAAGCCAAGTCACTGGACTCCAGACTGAAGGACATGTGCAAAAAAGCCAGTCAAGACAAGCCATTGCACTCCAGCCTGAAAGACAAGAGCAATAAAGCCAGCCAAGCCAAACCATTGCACTCCAGCCTGAAGGACAAGAGCAAAAAATCCAGCCAAGCCAAGCCATTGCACGCCAGTTTGAAGGACAAGATCAAAAAAGCTAGCCAAGGCAAGCCATTGAACTCCAGCCTGAAGGACAAGAGCAAAAAAGCAAGAGAAGCCAAGCTGTTGCACTCCAGCCTGAATGACAAGAGCAAAAAAGCCAGCCAAGCCATGTTATTGTACTCCAGCCCGAAGGACAAGAGCAAAAAGGCCAGCCAAGCCAAGCCATTGTACTCCAGCCTGAAGGACAAGAGCAAAAAAGGCAACCAAGCCAAGCCCTTGCACTCCAGCCTGAAGGACAACAGGAAAACCAAGCCAATCCAGCCAAGCCATTGCAATCTAGCCTGAAGAACAGGAGCAAAAAAGCCACGCCAAGCCAAGCCACGCCATTGCAATCCAGTCTGAAGGACAAGAGCAAAAAAGCCACGCGAAGCCCAAGCCACGCCATTGCTATCCAGCCTGAAGGACAAGAGCAAAAAAACCCGCTATGCCAAGTCATTGCACTCCAGGCTGAAGGACAAGAGCAAAAATGCCAGCGAAGCCAAGTCATTGGACTCCAGACTGAAGGACAAGTGCAAAAAAGACACTCAAGACAAGCCATTGCACTACAGCCTGAAGGACAAGAGCAAAAAGCCCGGGTAAGCCAAGCCATTGCACTCTGTCCTGAAGAACAAGAGCAAAAAAGCAAGCCAAGCCAAGCCATTGCACTCCGGCCTAAAGGAAAAGAGCAAAAAAACCAAGCAAAGCCAGCCAAGCCATTGCACTCCAGTCTGAAGGACAAGAGCAAAAAGCCAGGTAAGCCAAGCCATTGCACTCTGTCCTGAAGGACAAGAGCAAAAAGGCCAGCCAAGCCAAGCCATTGCACTCCAGCCTGAAGAACAAGAGCAAAAAATCCAGTCAAGCCAAGCCATTGCACTCCAGCCTGAAGGACAAGAGCGAAAAAACTAGCCAAGCGAAGTTATTGCACCAAGCCAAGCCACTGCACTCCCGCCTGAAGGACAAGAGCGAAAAGCAAGCCAAGCCAAGCCATTGCACTCCAGCCTGAAGGACAAGAGCAAAAAAGGCAGCCAAGCCAAGCCATTGTACTCCAGCCTGAAGGACAAGAGCAAAAAAGCCAGCCAAGCCAAGCCATTGCACTCCAGCCTGAAGGACAAGAGCAAAAAAGCCAGCCAAGCCAAGCCATTGCACTCCAGCCTGAAGGACAAGAGCAAAAAAGCCAGGAAAGGCTATGCATTGCACTCTATCTTGAAGGACAAGAGCAAAAATTGCAGCCAAGCCAAGTCATTGGACTCCAGACTGAAGGACAAGTGCAAAAAAGCCAGTCAAGACAAGCCATTGCACTCCAGCCTGAAGGACAAGACCAAAAAAGCCAGCCAACCCAAGCCATTGCACTCCAGCCTGAAGGACAACAGCAAAAAAGCCAAGCCAAGCCAGCCATGCCATTGCACTCCAGCCTGAAGGACAAGAGCAAAAAGGCCAAGCCACGCCAAGCCAGCCATTGCAATCCAGCCTGAAGGACAAGAGTAAAAAAGCCAGCAATGCCAAGCCATTGCACTCCAGGCTGAAGGACAAGAGCAAAAAAGCCAGAGAAGCCAAGCCATTGAACTCTAGCCTGAAGGACAAGAACAAAAAGTCCAGTCAAGCCAAACCACTGCCTTCCAGCCTGAAGGACAAGAGCAAAAAACCAGACAAACCAAGCCATTGAATTCCAGCCTGAAGGACAAGAGGAAAAAAAGCATGAGAAGACAAGGCGTTGCACTCCAGCCTGAACGATAAGAGGGAAAAAGCCAGCCAAGCCATGTTATTGCACCAAGCCAAGCCACGGCACTCCAGTCTGAAGAACAAGAGCCAAAAAGCCAGCCAAGGCAAGCCATTGCACTCCAGCCTGAAGGACAAGAGCAAAAAAGCCAGCCAAGCCACGCCATTGCACTCCAGCCTGAAGGACAACAGGAAAAAACCAAGCCAATCCAGCCAAGCCATTGCACTCTAGCCTGAAGAACAGGAGCAAAAAAGCCACGCCAAGCCAAGCCACGCCATTGCAATCCAGTCTGAAGGACAAGAGCAAAACAGCCACGCCAAGCCAAGCCACGCCATTGCAATCCAGCCTTAAGGACAAGAGCAAAAAAACCTGCCATACCAAGTCATTGCACTCCAGGCTGAAGGACAAGAGCAAAAAGGCCAGTCAAGCCAAGGCATTGCACCACACCCTGAAAGACAAGAGCAAAAAACAAGTCAAGCTGAGCCATTGCACTCTAGCCTGAAGGAAAACAGCAAAAAAGCAAGCCAAGCCAAGTCACTGCACTCCAGCGTGAAGGACAAGGGCAAAAAGGCCAGTCAAGCCAAGGCATTGCACTCCAGCCTGAAAGACAAGAGCAAAAAATGAGCCAAGCCAGGCCATTGCACTCTAACCTGAAGGACAAGAGCAAAAAAGCCCGCCATGCCAAGCCATTGCACTCCAGGCTGAAGGACAAGAGCAAAAAAGCCAGACAAGCCAAGCCATTGCACTCCAGCCTGAAGGACAAGAACAAAAAATCCAGTCAGGCCAAGACATTGCCTGCCAGCCTGAAGGACAAGAGCAAAAAAGCAACAGAAGCCAAGCCGTTACACTCCAGCCTGAATGACAAGAGGGAAAAAGCCAGCCAAGACATGCTATTGCACCAAGCCAAGCCACTGCACTCCAGCCTGAAGAACAAGAGCAAAAAAGCCAGCCAAGGCAAGCCATTGCACTCCAGTCTGAAGGACAAGAGCAAAAAAGCCAGCCAAGCCACGCCATTGCACTCCAGCCTGAAGGACAAGAGCAAAAAAGGCAGCCAAGCCAAGCCATTGCACTCCAGCCTGAAGGGCAACAACAAAAACGCCAAGCCAATCCAGCCAAGCCATTGCATGCCAGCCTGAAGAACAGGAGCAAAAAAGCCACGCCAAGCCAAGTCACGCCATTGCAATCCAGCCTGAAGGACAAGAGCAAAAAAACCCGCCATGCCAAGTCACTGCCCTCCAGGCTGAAGGATAAGAGCAAAAATGCCAGCCAAGCCAAGTCATCGGACTCCAGACTGAAGGACAAGTGCAAAAAAGCCAGTCAAGACAAGCCATTGCACTCCAGCCTGAAGGACAAGAGCAAAAAAGCCAAGCCAAGCTAGCCAAGCCGTTGCACTCCAGCCTGAAGGACAAGAGCAAAGAAGAGACTCAAGCCAAGCCATTGCACTCCAGCGTGAAGGAGAAGAGCAAAAAACCAGCTAAGCCAAGCCATTGCATTCTAGCCTGAAGGACAAGAGCAAAAAAGCAAGAGAAGCCAAGACACTGCACTCCAGCCTGAGGAAAAGAGCGAAAAAGCCAGCCAAGCCATATTATTGCACCAAGAAAGTCATTGCACTCCAGCCTGAAGAACAAGAGCAAAAAAGCCAGTGAAGTCAAGCCATTGCACTCCACCCTGAAGGACAAGCGCAAAAAAGCCAGTTAAGCCAAGACATTGCACTCCAGCCTGAAGGAGAAGAGCAAAAACAAGCCAAGCCAAGCCATTGCAATCCCGCCGGAAGGACAAGAGCAAAAACGCCAGCCAAGCCAAGTCATTGCACTCCCGCGTGAAGGACAAGAGCAAAAACGCCAGCTAAACCAAGCCATTGCACTCCAGCCTGAAGAACAAGAGCAAAAAAGCCAGTCAAGTCAAGACATTGTACTCCAGCCTGAAGGACAAGAGCAAAAAACCAGACAAGTAAAGCCATTGCGTTCCAGCCTGAAGGACAAGAGTAAAAATGAAAGCCAAGCCAAGCCAAGCTATTGCACTCCAGCCTGAAGTACATGAGCGAAAAAGCCAGCGAAGCCAACTTATTGCACCAAGCCAAGCCATTGCACTCCAGCCTGAAGGACAAGAGCAAAAAAGCCAGGAAAGGCTGTGCATTGCACTCCAGCCTGAAGGACAAGAGCAAAAAAGCCAAGCCAAGCCACGTCAAGCCATTACACCCCAGCCTGAAGGAGAAGAGCAAAAAGGCCAGCCAAGCCAAGCCATTGCACTCCAGCCTGAAGAACAAGAGCAAAAAAGCCAGCCTAGCCATGCCATTGCACTCCAACCTGAAGGACAAGGGCAAAAAGGCCAGTCAAGCCAAGGCATTGCACTCCAGTCTGAAAGACAAGAGCAAAAAATGAGCCAAGTCAAGCCATTGCACTCTAGCCTGAAGGACAAGAGCAAAAAAGCCAGCCAAGTCAAGTCATTGCACTGCAGCCTGAAGGAAAAGAGTGAAAAAGCCAACCAAGACAAGTTACTGCACCAAGCCAAACCATTGCACTCCACCCTGAAGAACAAGAGCAAAAAAGCAAGCCAAGCCAAGCCGTTGCACTACGGCCTAAAGGACAAGAGCAAAAAAGCCAAGCAAAGCCAGCCAAGCCATTGCACTCCAGCCTGAAGGACAAGAGCAAAAAAGCCCGCCATGCCAAGCCATTGCACTCCAGGCTGTAGGACAAGAGCAAAAAGCCAGACAAGCCAAGCCATTGCACTCCAGCCTGAAGGACAAGAGCAAAAAGCCAGGTAAGCCAAGCCTTTGCACTCTGTCCTGAAGGACAAGAGCAAAAAAGCCAGCCAAGCCAAGACAATGCACTCCAGCCTGAAGGACAACAGTAAAAAAGCCAAGCCACGCCAAGCCACGCCATTGCAATCCAGCCTGAAGGACAAGAGCAAAAAAGCCAGTCAAGCCAAGCCATTGCACTCCAGCCTGAAGGAGAAGAGCAAAAAAGCCAGCCAAGCCATGTTATTGCACCAAGAAAGCCATTGTACTCCATCCTGAAGAACAAGAGCAAAAAAGCCAGCTAAGCCAAGCCATTGCACTCCAGTCTGAAGGACAAGAGCAAAAAAGACAGCCAAGCCAAGTCATTGTATTTCAGCCTGAAGGACAAGAGCAAAAAACCAGACAAGCAAAGCCATTGCGTTCCAGCCTGAAGGACAAGAGTAAAAATGGAAGCCAAGCCAAGCCAAGCTATTACACTCCAGCCTGAAGTACATGAGCGAAAAAGCCAGCGAAGCCAAGTTATTGCACCAAGCCAAGCCATTGCACTCTAGCCTGAAGGACAAGAGCAAAAAAGCCAGGAAAGGCTGTGCATTGCACTCCAGCCTGAAGGACAAGAGCAAAAAAGCGAAGCCAAGCCACGTCAAGCCATTACACCCCAGCCTGAAGGAGAAGAGCAAAAAGGCCAGCCAAGCCAAGCCATTGCACTCCACCCTGACGGACAAGAGCAAAAAAGCCAGTGAAGCCAAGCCATTGCACTCCGGCCTGAAGGACAAGAGCAAAAAAGCAGCCAAGCCAAGCCATTGCACTCTAGCCTGAAGGACAAGAGCAAAAAAGCCAGTCAAGCCAAGTCATTGCACTCCACCCTGAAGGACAAGAGGAAAAAAGCCAGCGAGCCAAGCCATTGCACTCCAGCCTGAAGGACAAGAGGAAAAAAGCCAAGCCAAGCCAAGCCATCACTCTGCATTCCAGCCTGAAGGACAAGAGCAAAAAACCCAGCCAAGCCAAGACATTGCACTCCAGCCTGAAGGACAAGACCAAAAATCAAGCCAAGGCAAGCCATTGCACCAAGCCAAGCCATTGCACTCCAGTGTGAAGGACAAGAGCAACAAAGCGAGCGAAGCCAAGCCATTGCACTGCAGCCTGAAAGAAAAGAAGGAAAAAGGCAGCCAAGGCAAGCCATTGCACCAAGCGAACCCATTGCACGCCAGCCTGAAGGACAAGAGCAAAAAAGCCAGCCAAGCCAAGCCATTGCACCCCAGCCTGAAGGACAAGAACAAAAAATCCAGTCAAGCCAAGACATTGCCTTCCAGCCTGAAGGACAAGAGCAAAAAAGCAAGAGAAGCCAAGCCGCTGCACTCCAGCCTGAACGACAAGAGGGAAAAAGCCAGCCAAGCCATGTGACCACCAAGCCAAGCCACGGCACTCCAGCCTGAAGAACAAGAGCAAAAAAGCCAGCCAAGGCAAGCCATTGGGCTCCAGACTGAAGGACAAGTGCAAAAAAGCCAGCCAAGACAAGCCATTGCACTCCAGCCTGAAGGACAAGACCAAAAAAGCCAGCCAAGCCAAGCCATTGCACTCAAGACTGAAGGACAAGAGCAAAAAAGCCAGGAAAGGCTATGCATTGCACTCTATCCTGAAGGACAAGAGCACAACAGCCAGCCAAGACAAGCCATTGCACTCCAGACTGAAGGACAAGAGCAAAAAAGCCCAGCCAAGCCATGCCATTGCACTCCAGCCTGAAGGACAAGAGCAAAAAGGCCAGTCAAGCCAAGGCATTCCACTCCAGCCTGAAAGACAAGAGCAAAAAACCAGCCAAGCCAAGCCATTGCACTCTAGCATGAAGGACAAGAGCAAAAAAGCAAGCCAAGCCAAGTCATTGCACTCCAGCCTGAAGGAAAAGAGCGAAAAAGCCAGCCAAGCCAAGTTACTGCACCAAGCCAAGCCATTGCACTCCAGCCTGAAGAACAAGAGCAAAAAATCCAGTCAAGCCAAGCCATTGCACTCCAGCCTGAAGGACAAGAGCGAAAAAACTAGCCAAGCCAAGTTATTGCACCAAGCCAAGTCACTGCACTCCCGCCTGAAGGACAAGAGCAAAAAGCAAGCCAAGCCAAGCCATTGCACTCCAGCCTGAAGGACAAGAGAAAAAAGGCAGCCAAGCCAAGCAATTGTACTCCAGCCTGAAGGACAAGAGCAAAAAAGCCAGCCAAGCCAAGCCATTGCACTCCAGCCTGAAGGACAAGAGCAAAACAGCCAGCCAAACCAAGTCATTGCACTCCAGCAAGAAGGACGAGAGCAAAAAAGCCAGGAAAGAATATGCATTGCACTCTATCCTGAAGGACAAGAGCAAAAATTGCAGCCAAGCCATGCCATTGCACTCCAGCCTGAATGACAAGAGCAAAAAAGCCAGCCAAGCCAAGCCATTGCACTCCAGCCTGAAGGACAACAGGAAATAACCAAGACAATCCAGCCAAGCCATTGCACTCCAGCCTGAAAAACAGGAGCAAAAAACCCACGCCAAGCAAAGCCACGCCATTGCAATCCAGTCTGAAGGACAAGAGCAAAAAAGCCAGCCATGCCAAGTCATTGCACTCCAGGCTGAAGGACAAGAGCAACAAAGCCAGCCAAGCCAAGTCACTGGACTCCAGACTGAAGGACATGTGCAAAAAAGCCAGTCAAGACAAGCCATTGCACTCCAGCCTGAAAGACAAGAGCAATAAAGCCAGCCAAGCCAAACCATTGCACTCCAGCCTGAAGGACAAGAGCAAAAAATCCAGCCAAGCCAAGCCATTGCACGCCAGTTTGAAGGACAAGATCAAAAAAGCTAGCCAAGGCAAGCCATTGAACTCCAGCCTGAAGGACAAGAGCAAAAAAGCAAGAGAAGCCAAGCTGTTGCACTCCAGCCTGAATGACAAGAGCAAAAAAGCCAGCCAAGCCATGTTATTGTACTCCAGCCCGAAGGACAAGAGCAAAAAGGCCAGCCAAGCCAAGCCATTGTACTCCAGCCTGAAGGACAAGAGCAAAAAAGGCAACCAAGCCAAGCCCTTGCACTCCAGCCTGAAGGACAACAGGAAAAAACCAAGCCAATCCAGCCAAGCCATTGCAATCTAGCCTGAAGAACAGGAGCAAAAAAGCCACGCCAAGCCAAGCCACGCCATTGCAATCCAGTCTGAAGGACAAGAGCAAAAAAGCCACGCGAAGCCAAGCCACGCCATTGCTATCCAGCCTGAAGGACAAGAGCAAAAAAACCCGCTATGCCAAGTCATTGCACTCCAGGCTGAAGGACAAGAGCAAAAATGCCAGCGAAGCCAAGTCATTGGACTCCAGACTGAAGGACAAGTGCAAAAAAGACACTCAAGACAAGCCATTGCACTACAGCCTGAAGGACAAGAGCAAAAAGCCGGGTAAGCCAAGCCATTGCACTCTGTCCTGAAGAACAAGAGCAAAAAAGCAAGCCAAGCCAAGCCATTGCACTCCGGCCTAAAGGAAAAGAGCAAAAAAACCAAGCAAAGCCAGCCAAGCCATTGCACTCCAGTCTGAAGGACAAGAGCAAAAAGCCAGGTAAGCCAAGCCATTGCACTCTGTCCTGAAGGACAAGAGCAAAAAGGCCAGCCAAGCCAAGCCATTGCACTCCAGCCTGAAGAACAAGAGCAAAAAATCCAGTCAAGCCAAGCCATTGCACTCCAGCCTGAAGGACAAGAGCGAAAAAACTAGCCAAGCGAAGTTATTGCACCAAGCCAAGCCACTGCACTCCCGCCTGAAGGACAAGAGCGAAAAGCAAGCCAAGCCAAGCCATTGCACTCCAGCCTGAAGGACAAGAGCAAAAAAGGCAGCCAAGCCAAGCCATTGTACTCCAGCCTGAAGGACAAGAGCAAAAAAGCCAGCCAAGCCAAGCCATTGCACTCCAGCCTGAAGGACAAGAGCAAAAAAGCCAGCCAAGCCAAGCCATTGCACTCCAGCCTGAAGGACAAGAGCAAAAAAGCCAGGAAAGGCTATGCATTGCACTCTATCTTGAAGGACAAGAGCAAAAATTGCAGCCAAGCCAAGTCATTGGACTCCAGACTGAAGGACAAGTGCAAAAAAGCCAGTCAAGACAAGCCATTGCACTCCAGCCTGAAGGACAAGACCAAAAAAGCCAGCCAACCCAAGCCATTGCACTCCAGCCTGAAGGACAACAGCAAAAAAGCCAAGCCAAGCCAGCCATGCCATTGCACTCCAGCCTGAAGGACAAGAGCAAAAAGGCCAAGCCACGCCAAGCCAGCCATTGCAATCCAGCCTGAAGGACAAGAGTAAAAAAGCCAGCAATGCCAAGCCATTGCACTCCAGGCTGAAGGACAAGAGCAAAAAAGCCAGAGAAGCCAAGCCATTGAACTCTAGCCTGAAGGACAAGAACAAAAAGTCCAGTCAAGCCAAACCACTGCCTTCCAGCCTGAAGGACAAGAGCAAAAAACCAGACAAACCAAGCCATTGAATTCCAGCCTGAAGGACAAGAGGAAAAAAAGCATGAGAAGACAAGGCGTTGCACTCCAGCCTGAACGATAAGAGGGAAAAAGCCAGCCAAGCCATGTTATTGCACCAAGCCAAGCCACGGCACTCCAGTCTGAAGAACAAGAGCCAAAAAGCCAGCCAAGGCAAGCCATTGCACTCCAGCCTGAAGGACAAGAGCAAAAAAGCCAGCCAAGCCACGCCATTGCACTCCAGCCTGAAGGACAACAGGAAAAAACCAAGCCAATCCAGCCAAGCCATTGCACTCTAGCCTGAAGAACAGGAGCAAAAAAGCCACGCCAAGCCAAGCCACGCCATTGCAATCCAGTCTGAAGGACAAGAGCAAAACAGCCACGCCAAGCCAAGCCACGCCATTGCAATCCAGCCTTAAGGACAAGAGCAAAAAAACCTGCCATACCAAGTCATTGCACTCCAGGCTGAAGGACAAGAGCAAAAAGGCCAGTCAAGCCAAGGCATTGCACCACACCCTGAAAGACAAGAGCAAAAAACAAGTCAAGCTGAGCCATTGCACTCTAGCCTGAAGGAAAACAGCAAAAAAGCAAGCCAAGCCAAGTCACTGCACTCCAGCGTGAAGGACAAGGGCAAAAAGGCCAGTCAAGCCAAGGCATTGCACTCCAGCCTGAAAGACAAGAGCAAAAAATGAGCCAAGCCAGGCCATTGCACTCTAACCTGAAGGACAAGAGCAAAAAAGCCCGCCATGCCAAGCCATTGCACTCCAGGCTGAAGGACAAGAGCAAAAAAGCCAGACAAGCCAAGCCATTGCACTCCAGCCTGAAGGACAAGAACAAAAAATCCAGTCAGGCCAAGACATTGCCTGCCAGCCTGAAGGACAAGAGCAAAAAAGCAACAGAAGCCAAGCCGTTACACTCCAGCCTGAATGACAAGAGGGAAAAAGCCAGCCAAGACATGCTATTGCACCAAGCCAAGCCACTGCACTCCAGCCTGAAGAACAAGAGCAAAAAAGCCAGCCAAGGCAAGCCATTGCACTCCAGTCTGAAGGACAAGAGCAAAAAAGCCAGCCAAGCCACGCCATTGCACTCCAGCCTGAAGGACAAGAGCAAAAAAGGCAGCCAAGCCAAGCCATTGCACTCCAGCCTGAAGGGCAACAACAAAAACGCCAAGCCAATCCAGCCAAGCCATTGCATGCCAGCCTGAAGAACAGGAGCAAAAAAGCCACGCCAAGCCAAGTCACGCCATTGCAATCCAGCCTGAAGGACAAGAGCAAAAAAACCCGCCATGCCAAGTCACTGCCCTCCAGGCTGAAGGATAAGAGCAAAAATGCCAGCCAAGCCAAGTCATCGGACTCCAGACTGAAGGACAAGTGCAAAAAAGCCAGTCAAGACAAGCCATTGCACTCCAGCCTGAAGGACAAGAGCAAAAAAGCCAAGCCAAGCTAGCCAAGCCGTTGCACTCCAGCCTGAAGGACAAGAGCAAAGAAGAGACTCAAGCCAAGCCATTGCACTCCAGCGTGAAGGAGAAGAGCAAAAAACCAGCTAAGCCAAGCCATTGCATTCTAGCCTGAAGGACAAGAGCAAAAAAGCAAGAGAAGCCAAGACACTGCACTCCAGCCTGAGGAAAAGAGCGAAAAAGCCAGCCAAGCCATATTATTGCACCAAGAAAGTCATTGCACTCCAGCCTGAAGAACAAGAGCAAAAAAGCCAGTGAAGTCAAGCCATTGCACTCCACCCTGAAGGACAAGCGCAAAAAAGCCAGTTAAGCCAAGACATTGCACTCCAGCCTGAAGGAGAAGAGCAAAAACAAGCCAAGCCAAGCCATTGCAATCCCGCCGGAAGGACAAGAGCAAAAACGCCAGCCAAGCCAAGTCATTGCACTCCCGCGTGAAGGACAAGAGCAAAAACGCCAGCTAAACCAAGCCATTGCACTCCAGCCTGAAGAACAAGAGCAAAAAAGCCAGTCAAGTCAAGACATTGTACTCCAGCCTGAAGGACAAGAGCAAAAAACCAGACAAGTAAAGCCATTGCGTTCCAGCCTGAAGGACAAGAGTAAAAATGAAAGCCAAGCCAAGCCAAGCTATTGCACTCCAGCCTGAAGTACATGAGCGAAAAAGCCAGCGAAGCCAACTTATTGCACCAAGCCAAGCCATTGCACTCCAGCCTGAAGGACAAGAGCAAAAAAGCCAGGAAAGGCTGTGCATTGCACTCCAGCCTGAAGGACAAGAGCAAAAAAGCCAAGCCAAGCCACGTCAAGCCATTACACCCCAGCCTGAAGGAGAAGAGCAAAAAGGCCAGCCAAGCCAAGCCATTGCACTCCAGCCTGAAGAACAAGAGCAAAAAAGCCAGCCTAGCCATGCCATTGCACTCCAACCTGAAGGACAAGGGCAAAAAGGCCAGTCAAGCCAAGGCATTGCACTCCAGTCTGAAAGACAAGAGCAAAAAATGAGCCAAGTCAAGCCATTGCACTCTAGCCTGAAGGACAAGAGCAAAAAAGCCAGCCAAGTCAAGTCATTGCACTGCAGCCTGAAGGAAAAGAGTGAAAAAGCCAACCAAGACAAGTTACTGCACCAAGCCAAACCATTGCACTCCACCCTGAAGAACAAGAGCAAAAAAGCAAGCCAAGCCAAGCCGTTGCACTACGGCCTAAAGGACAAGAGCAAAAAAGCCAAGCAAAGCCAGCCAAGCCATTGCACTCCAGCCTGAAGGACAAGAGCAAAAAAGCCCGCCATGCCAAGCCATTGCACTCCAGGCTGTAGGACAAGAGCAAAAAGCCAGACAAGCCAAGCCATTGCACTCCAGCCTGAAGGACAAGAGCAAAAAGCCAGGTAAGCCAAGCCTTTGCACTCTGTCCTGAAGGACAAGAGCAAAAAAGCCAGCCAAGCCAAGACAATGCACTCCAGCCTGAAGGACAACAGTAAAAAAGCCAAGCCACGCCAAGCCACGCCATTGCAATCCAGCCTGAAGGACAAGAGCAAAAAAGCCAGTCAAGCCAAGCCATTGCACTCCAGCCTGAAGGAGAAGAGCAAAAAAGCCAGCCAAGCCATGTTATTGCACCAAGAAAGCCATTGTACTCCATCCTGAAGAACAAGAGCAAAAAAGCCAGCTAAGCCAAGCCATTGCACTCCAGTCTGAAGGACAAGAGCAAAAAAGACAGCCAAGCCAAGTCATTGTATTTCAGCCTGAAGGACAAGAGCAAAAAACCAGACAAGCAAAGCCATTGCGTTCCAGCCTGAAGGACAAGAGTAAAAATGGAAGCCAAGCCAAGCCAAGCTATTACACTCCAGCCTGAAGTACATGAGCGAAAAAGCCAGCGAAGCCAAGTTATTGCACCAAGCCAAGCCATTGCACTCTAGCCTGAAGGACAAGAGCAAAAAAGCCAGGAAAGGCTGTGCATTGCACTCCAGCCTGAAGGACAAGAGCAAAAAAGCGAAGCCAAGCCACGTCAAGCCATTACACCCCAGCCTGAAGGAGAAGAGCAAAAAGGCCAGCCAAGCCAAGCCATTGCACTCCACCCTGACGGACAAGAGCAAAAAAGCCAGTGAAGCCAAGCCATTGCACTCCGGCCTGAAGGACAAGAGCAAAAAAGCAGCCAAGCCAAGCCATTGCACTCTAGCCTGAAGGACAAGAGCAAAAAAGCCAGTCAAGCCAAGTCATTGCACTCCACCCTGAAGGACAAGAGGAAAAAAGCCAGCGAGCCAAGCCATTGCACTCCAGCCTGAAGGACAAGAGGAAAAAAGCCAAGCCAAGCCAAGCCATCACTCTGCATTCCAGCCTGAAGGACAAGAGCAAAAAACCCAGCCAAGCCAAGACATTGCACTCCAGCCTGAAGGACAAGACCAAAAATCAAGCCAAGGCAAGCCATTGCACCAAGCCAAGCCATTGCACTCCAGTGTGAAGGACAAGAGCAACAAAGCGAGCGAAGCCAAGCCATTGCACTGCAGCCTGAAAGAAAAGAAGGAAAAAGGCAGCCAAGGCAAGCCATTGCACCAAGCGAACCCATTGCACGCCAGCCTGAAGGACAAGAGCAAAAAAGCCAGCCAAGCCAAGCCATTGCACCCCAGCCTGAAGGACAAGAACAAAAAATCCAGTCAAGCCAAGACATTGCCTTCCAGCCTGAAGGACAAGAGCAAAAAAGCAAGAGAAGCCAAGCCGCTGCACTCCAGCCTGAACGACAAGAGGGAAAAAGCCAGCCAAGCCATGTGACCACCAAGCCAAGCCACGGCACTCCAGCCTGAAGAACAAGAGCAAAAAAGCCAGCCAAGGCAAGCCATTGGGCTCCAGACTGAAGGACAAGTGCAAAAAAGCCAGCCAAGACAAGCCATTGCACTCCAGCCTGAAGGACAAGACCAAAAAAGCCAGCCAAGCCAAGCCATTGCACTCAAGACTGAAGGACAAGAGCAAAAAAGCCAGGAAAGGCTATGCATTGCACTCTATCCTGAAGGACAAGAGCACAACAGCCAGCCAAGACAAGCCATTGCACTCCAGACTGAAGGACAAGAGCAAAAAAGCCCAGCCAAGCCATGCCATTGCACTCCAGCCTGAAGGACAAGAGCAAAAAGGCCAGTCAAGCCAAGGCATTCCACTCCAGCCTGAAAGACAAGAGCAAAAAACCAGCCAAGCCAAGCCATTGCACTCTAGCATGAAGGACAAGAGCAAAAAAGCAAGCCAAGCCAAGTCATTGCACTCCAGCCTGAAGGAAAAGAGCGAAAAAGCCAGCCAAGCCAAGTTACTGCACCAAGCCAAGCCATTGCACTCCAGCCTGAAGAACAAGAGCAAAAAATCCAGTCAAGCCAAGCCATTGCACTCCAGCCTGAAGGACAAGAGCGAAAAAACTAGCCAAGCCAAGTTATTGCACCAAGCCAAGTCACTGCACTCCCGCCTGAAGGACAAGAGCAAAAAGCAAGCCAAGCCAAGCCATTGCACTCCAGCCTGAAGGACAAGAGAAAAAAGGCAGCCAAGCCAAGCAATTGTACTCCAGCCTGAAGGACAAGAGCAAAAAAGCCAGCCAAGCCAAGCCATTGCACTCCAGCCTGAAGGACAAGAGCAAAACAGCCAGCCAAACCAAGTCATTGCACTCCAGCAAGAAGGACGAGAGCAAAAAAGCCAGGAAAGAATATGCATTGCACTCTATCCTGAAGGACAAGAGCAAAAATTGCAGCCAAGCCATGCCATTGCACTCCAGCCTGAATGACAAGAGCAAAAAAGCCAGCCAAGCCAAGCCATTGCACTCCAGCCTGAAGGACAACAGGAAATAACCAAGACAATCCAGCCAAGCCATTGCACTCCAGCCTGAAAAACAGGAGCAAAAAACCCACGCCAAGCAAAGCCACGCCATTGCAATCCAGTCTGAAGGACAAGAGCAAAAAAGCCAGCCATGCCAAGTCATTGCACTCCAGGCTGAAGGACAAGAGCAACAAAGCCAGCCAAGCCAAGTCACTGGACTCCAGACTGAAGGACATGTGCAAAAAAGCCAGTCAAGACAAGCCATTGCACTCCAGCCTGAAAGACAAGAGCAATAAAGCCAGCCAAGCCAAACCATTGCACTCCAGCCTGAAGGACAAGAGCAAAAAATCCAGCCAAGCCAAGCCATTGCACGCCAGTTTGAAGGACAAGATCAAAAAAGCTAGCCAAGGCAAGCCATTGAACTCCAGCCTGAAGGACAAGAGCAAAAAAGCAAGAGAAGCCAAGCTGTTGCACTCCAGCCTGAATGACAAGAGCAAAAAAGCCAGCCAAGCCATGTTATTGTACTCCAGCCCGAAGGACAAGAGCAAAAAGGCCAGCCAAGCCAAGCCATTGTACTCCAGCCTGAAGGACAAGAGCAAAAAAGGCAACCAAGCCAAGCCCTTGCACTCCAGCCTGAAGGACAACAGGAAAAAACCAAGCCAATCCAGCCAAGCCATTGCAATCTAGCCTGAAGAACAGGAGCAAAAAAGCCACGCCAAGCCAAGCCACGCCATTGCAATCCAGTCTGAAGGACAAGAGCAAAAAAGCCACGCGAAGCCAAGCCACGCCATTGCTATCCAGCCTGAAGGACAAGAGCAAAAAAACCCGCTATGCCAAGTCATTGCACTCCAGGCTGAAGGACAAGAGCAAAAATGCCAGCGAAGCCAAGTCATTGGACTCCAGACTGAAGGACAAGTGCAAAAAAGACACTCAAGACAAGCCATTGCACTACAGCCTGAAGGACAAGAGCAAAAAGCCGGGTAAGCCAAGCCATTGCACTCTGTCCTGAAGAACAAGAGCAAAAAAGCAAGCCAAGCCAAGCCATTGCACTCCGGCCTAAAGGAAAAGAGCAAAAAAACCAAGCAAAGCCAGCCAAGCCATTGCACTCCAGTCTGAAGGACAAGAGCAAAAAGCCAGGTAAGCCAAGCCATTGCACTCTGTCCTGAAGGACAAGAGCAAAAAGGCCAGCCAAGCCAAGCCATTGCACTCCAGCCTGAAGAACAAGAGCAAAAAATCCAGTCAAGCCAAGCCATTGCACTCCAGCCTGAAGGACAAGAGCGAAAAAACTAGCCAAGCGAAGTTATTGCACCAAGCCAAGCCACTGCACTCCCGCCTGAAGGACAAGAGCGAAAAGCAAGCCAAGCCAAGCCATTGCACTCCAGCCTGAAGGACAAGAGCAAAAAAGGCAGCCAAGCCAAGCCATTGTACTCCAGCCTGAAGGACAAGAGCAAAAAAGCCAGCCAAGCCAAGCCATTGCACTCCAGCCTGAAGGACAAGAGCAAAAAAGCCAGCCAAGCCAAGCCATTGCACTCCAGCCTGAAGGACAAGAGCAAAAAAGCCAGGAAAGGCTATGCATTGCACTCTATCTTGAAGGACAAGAGCAAAAATTGCAGCCAAGCCAAGTCATTGGACTCCAGACTGAAGGACAAGTGCAAAAAAGCCAGTCAAGACAAGCCATTGCACTCCAGCCTGAAGGACAAGACCAAAAAAGCCAGCCAACCCAAGCCATTGCACTCCAGCCTGAAGGACAACAGCAAAAAAGCCAAGCCAAGCCAGCCATGCCATTGCACTCCAGCCTGAAGGACAAGAGCAAAAAGGCCAAGCCACGCCAAGCCAGCCATTGCAATCCAGCCTGAAGGACAAGAGTAAAAAAGCCAGCAATGCCAAGCCATTGCACTCCAGGCTGAAGGACAAGAGCAAAAAAGCCAGAGAAGCCAAGCCATTGAACTCTAGCCTGAAGGACAAGAACAAAAAGTCCAGTCAAGCCAAACCACTGCCTTCCAGCCTGAAGGACAAGAGCAAAAAACCAGACAAACCAAGCCATTGAATTCCAGCCTGAAGGACAAGAGGAAAAAAAGCATGAGAAGACAAGGCGTTGCACTCCAGCCTGAACGATAAGAGGGAAAAAGCCAGCCAAGCCATGTTATTGCACCAAGCCAAGCCACGGCACTCCAGTCTGAAGAACAAGAGCCAAAAAGCCAGCCAAGGCAAGCCATTGCACTCCAGCCTGAAGGACAAGAGCAAAAAAGCCAGCCAAGCCACGCCATTGCACTCCAGCCTGAAGGACAACAGGAAAAAACCAAGCCAATCCAGCCAAGCCATTGCACTCTAGCCTGAAGAACAGGAGCAAAAAAGCCACGCCAAGCCAAGCCACGCCATTGCAATCCAGTCTGAAGGACAAGAGCAAAACAGCCACGCCAAGCCAAGCCACGCCATTGCAATCCAGCCTTAAGGACAAGAGCAAAAAAACCTGCCATACCAAGTCATTGCACTCCAGGCTGAAGGACAAGAGCAAAAAGGCCAGTCAAGCCAAGGCATTGCACCACACCCTGAAAGACAAGAGCAAAAAACAAGTCAAGCTGAGCCATTGCACTCTAGCCTGAAGGAAAACAGCAAAAAAGCAAGCCAAGCCAAGTCACTGCACTCCAGCGTGAAGGACAAGGGCAAAAAGGCCAGTCAAGCCAAGGCATTGCACTCCAGCCTGAAAGACAAGAGCAAAAAATGAGCCAAGCCAGGCCATTGCACTCTAACCTGAAGGACAAGAGCAAAAAAGCCCGCCATGCCAAGCCATTGCACTCCAGGCTGAAGGACAAGAGCAAAAAAGCCAGACAAGCCAAGCCATTGCACTCCAGCCTGAAGGACAAGAACAAAAAATCCAGTCAGGCCAAGACATTGCCTGCCAGCCTGAAGGACAAGAGCAAAAAAGCAACAGAAGCCAAGCCGTTACACTCCAGCCTGAATGACAAGAGGGAAAAAGCCAGCCAAGACATGCTATTGCACCAAGCCAAGCCACTGCACTCCAGCCTGAAGAACAAGAGCAAAAAAGCCAGCCAAGGCAAGCCATTGCACTCCAGTCTGAAGGACAAGAGCAAAAAAGCCAGCCAAGCCACGCCATTGCACTCCAGCCTGAAGGACAAGAGCAAAAAAGGCAGCCAAGCCAAGCCATTGCACTCCAGCCTGAAGGGCAACAACAAAAACGCCAAGCCAATCCAGCCAAGCCATTGCATGCCAGCCTGAAGAACAGGAGCAAAAAAGCCACGCCAAGCCAAGTCACGCCATTGCAATCCAGCCTGAAGGACAAGAGCAAAAAAACCCGCCATGCCAAGTCACTGCCCTCCAGGCTGAAGGATAAGAGCAAAAATGCCAGCCAAGCCAAGTCATCGGACTCCAGACTGAAGGACAAGTGCAAAAAAGCCAGTCAAGACAAGCCATTGCACTCCAGCCTGAAGGACAAGAGCAAAAAAGCCAAGCCAAGCTAGCCAAGCCGTTGCACTCCAGCCTGAAGGACAAGAGCAAAGAAGAGACTCAAGCCAAGCCATTGCACTCCAGCGTGAAGGAGAAGAGCAAAAAACCAGCTAAGCCAAGCCATTGCATTCTAGCCTGAAGGACAAGAGCAAAAAAGCAAGAGAAGCCAAGACACTGCACTCCAGCCTGAGGAAAAGAGCGAAAAAGCCAGCCAAGCCATATTATTGCACCAAGAAAGTCATTGCACTCCAGCCTGAAGAACAAGAGCAAAAAAGCCAGTGAAGTCAAGCCATTGCACTCCACCCTGAAGGACAAGCGCAAAAAAGCCAGTTAAGCCAAGACATTGCACTCCAGCCTGAAGGAGAAGAGCAAAAACAAGCCAAGCCAAGCCATTGCAATCCCGCCGGAAGGACAAGAGCAAAAACGCCAGCCAAGCCAAGTCATTGCACTCCCGCGTGAAGGACAAGAGCAAAAACGCCAGCTAAACCAAGCCATTGCACTCCAGCCTGAAGAACAAGAGCAAAAAAGCCAGTCAAGTCAAGACATTGTACTCCAGCCTGAAGGACAAGAGCAAAAAACCAGACAAGTAAAGCCATTGCGTTCCAGCCTGAAGGACAAGAGTAAAAATGAAAGCCAAGCCAAGCCAAGCTATTGCACTCCAGCCTGAAGTACATGAGCGAAAAAGCCAGCGAAGCCAACTTATTGCACCAAGCCAAGCCATTGCACTCCAGCCTGAAGGACAAGAGCAAAAAAGCCAGGAAAGGCTGTGCATTGCACTCCAGCCTGAAGGACAAGAGCAAAAAAGCCAAGCCAAGCCACGTCAAGCCATTACACCCCAGCCTGAAGGAGAAGAGCAAAAAGGCCAGCCAAGCCAAGCCATTGCACTCCAGCCTGAAGAACAAGAGCAAAAAAGCCAGCCTAGCCATGCCATTGCACTCCAACCTGAAGGACAAGGGCAAAAAGGCCAGTCAAGCCAAGGCATTGCACTCCAGTCTGAAAGACAAGAGCAAAAAATGAGCCAAGTCAAGCCATTGCACTCTAGCCTGAAGGACAAGAGCAAAAAAGCCAGCCAAGTCAAGTCATTGCACTGCAGCCTGAAGGAAAAGAGTGAAAAAGCCAACCAAGACAAGTTACTGCACCAAGCCAAACCATTGCACTCCACCCTGAAGAACAAGAGCAAAAAAGCAAGCCAAGCCAAGCCGTTGCACTACGGCCTAAAGGACAAGAGCAAAAAAGCCAAGCAAAGCCAGCCAAGCCATTGCACTCCAGCCTGAAGGACAAGAGCAAAAAAGCCCGCCATGCCAAGCCATTGCACTCCAGGCTGTAGGACAAGAGCAAAAAGCCAGACAAGCCAAGCCATTGCACTCCAGCCTGAAGGACAAGAGCAAAAAGCCAGGTAAGCCAAGCCTTTGCACTCTGTCCTGAAGGACAAGAGCAAAAAAGCCAGCCAAGCCAAGACAATGCACTCCAGCCTGAAGGACAACAGTAAAAAAGCCAAGCCACGCCAAGCCACGCCATTGCAATCCAGCCTGAAGGACAAGAGCAAAAAAGCCAGTCAAGCCAAGCCATTGCACTCCAGCCTGAAGGAGAAGAGCAAAAAAGCCAGCCAAGCCATGTTATTGCACCAAGAAAGCCATTGTACTCCATCCTGAAGAACAAGAGCAAAAAAGCCAGCTAAGCCAAGCCATTGCACTCCAGTCTGAAGGACAAGAGCAAAAAAGACAGCCAAGCCAAGTCATTGTATTTCAGCCTGAAGGACAAGAGCAAAAAACCAGACAAGCAAAGCCATTGCGTTCCAGCCTGAAGGACAAGAGTAAAAATGGAAGCCAAGCCAAGCCAAGCTATTACACTCCAGCCTGAAGTACATGAGCGAAAAAGCCAGCGAAGCCAAGT
>NW_026989471.1:0-27285 GCF_030222135.1 Aotus nancymaae
AAACGCAGCTATCTAACAGAACGGTTGTCAATGTGTGCACTCAACTTCCAGAGTTAAACCCGTGTGTGGATTCAGCAGTCTGCAAACACTTTCTCTGCAGAGTCCCAAAACAGGCGTTTTCAGCCCATTACCGGCATATGGAAGAAACAGCAGTAAGCACAGGGAAATATCTGCTTCTAAATCCAAAACGCAGCTATCTAACAGAACGGTTGTCAATGTGTGCACTCATCTTCCAGAGTTAAACCCATGTGTGTATTCAGCAGTCTGCAAACACTTTCTCTGCAGAGTCCCAAAACAGGCGTTTTCAGCCCATTACCGGCATATGGAAGAAACAGCAGTAAGCACAGGGAAATATCTGCTTCTAAATCCAAAACGCAGCTATCTAACAGAACGGTTGTCAATGTGTGCACTCAACTTCCAGAGTTAAACCCGTGTGTGGATTCAGCAGTCTGCAAACACTTTCTCTGCATAATCCCAAAACAGGTGTTTTCAGCCCATTACCGGCATATGGAAGAAACAGCAGTAAGCACAGGGAAATATCTGCTTCTAAATCCAAAACGCAGCTATCTAACAGAACGGTTGTCAATGTGTGCACTCAACTTCCAGAGTTAAACCCGTGTGTGGATTCAGCAGTCTGCAAACACTTTCTCTGCAGAGTCCCAAAACAGGTGTTTTCAGCCCATTACCGGCATATGGAAAAACAGCAGTAAGCACAGGGAAATATCTGCTTCTAAATCCAAAACGCAGCTATCTAACAGAACGGTTGTCAATGTGTGCACTCAACTTCCAGAGTTAAACCCGTGTGTGGATTCAGCAGTCTGCAAACACTTTCTCTGCAGAGTCCCAAAACAGGCGTTTTCAGCCCATTACCGGCATATGGAAGAAACAGCAGTAAGCACAGGGAAATATCTGCTTCTAAATCCAAAACGCAGCTATCTAACAGAACGGTTGTCAATGTGTGCACTCAACTTCCAGAGTTAAACCCGTGTGTGGATTCAGCAGTCTGCAAACACTTTCTCTGCAGAGTCCCAAAACAGGCGTTTTCAGCCCATTACCGGCATATGGAAGAAACAGCAGTAAGCACAGGGAAATATCTGCTTCTAAATCCAAAACGCAGCTATCTAACAGAACGGTTGTCAATGTGTGCACTCAACTTTCAGAGTTAAACCCGTGTGTGGATTCAGCAGTCTGCAAACACTTTCTCTGCAGAGTCCCAAAACAGGCGTTTTCAGCCCATTACCGGCATATGGAAGAAACAGCAGTAAGCACAGGGAAATATCTGCTTCTAAATCCAAAACGCAGCTATCTAACAGAACGGTTGTCAATGTGTGCACTCAACTTCCAGAGTTAAACCCGTGTGTGGATTCAGCAGTCTGCAAACACATTCCTGCAGAGTCCCAAAACAGGCGTTTTCAGCCCATTACCGGCATATGGAAGAAACAGCAGTAAGCCCAGGGAAATATCTGCTTCTAAATCCAAAACGCAGCTATCTAACAGAACGGTTGTCAATGCGTGCACTCAACTTCCAGAGTTGAACTCGTGTGTGGATTCAGCAGTCTGCAAACACTTTCTCTGCAGAGTCCCAAAACAGGCGTTTTCAGCCCATGACCGGCATAAGGAAGAAACAGTAGTAAGCACAGGGAAATATCTGCTTCTAAATCCAAAACCCAGCTATCTAACAGAATGCTTGTCAATGTGTGCACTCAACTTCCAGAGTTAAACCCGTGTGTGGATTCAGCAGTCTGTAAACACTTTCTCTGCAGAGTCCCAAAACAGGCGTTTTCAGCCCATTACCGGCATATGGAAGAAACAGCAGTAAGCACAGGGAAATATCTGCTTCTAAATCCAAAACGCATCTATCTAACAGAACGGTTGTCAATGTGTGCACTCAACTTCCAGAGTTAAACCCGTGTGTGGATTCAGCAGTCTGCAAACACTTTCTCTGCAGAGTCCCAAAACAGGCGTTTTCAGCCCATTACCGGCATATGGAAGAAACAGCAGTAAGCACAGGGAAATATCTGCTTCTAAATCCAAAACGCAGCTATCTAACAGAACGGTTGTCAATGTGTGCACTCTACTTCCAGAGCTAAACCTGTGTGTGGATTCAGCAGTCTGCAAACACTTTCTCTGCAGAGTCCCAAAACAGGCGTTTTCAGCCCTTTACCGGCATATGGAAGAAACAGCAGAAAGCACAGGGAAATATCTGCATCTAAATCCAAAACGCAGCTCTCTAACAGAACGGTTGTCAATGTGTGCACTCAACTTCCAGAGTTAAACCCGTGTGTGGATTCAGCAGTCTGCAAACACTTTCTCTGCAGAGTCCCAAAACAGGCGTTTTCAGCCCATTACCGGCATATGGAAGAAACAGCAGTAAGCACAGGGAAATATCTGCTTCTAAATCCAAAACGCAGCTATCTAACAGAACGGTTGTCAATGTGTGCACTCAACTTCCAGAGTTAAACCCGTGTGTGGATTCAGCAGTCTGCAAACACTTTCTCTGCAGAGTCCCAAAACAGGCGTTTTCAGCCCATTACTGGCATATGGAAGAAACAGCAGTAAGCACAGGGAAATATCTGCTTCTAAATCCAAAACGCAGCTATCTAACAGAACGGTTGTCAATGTGTGCACTCAACTTCCAGAGTTAAACCCGTGTGTGGATTCAGCAGTCTGCAAACACTTTCTCTGCAGAGTCCCAAAACAGGCGTTTTCAGCCCATTACCGGCATATGGAAGAAACAGCAGTAAGCACAGGGAAATATCTGCTTCTAAATCCAAAACGCAGCTATCTAACAGAACGGTTGTCAATGTGTGCACTCAACTTCCAGAGTTAAACCCGTGTGTGGATTCAGCAGTCTGCAAACACTTTCTCTGCAGAGTCCCAAAACAGGCGTTTTCAGCCCATTACCGGCATATGGAAGAAACAGCAGTAAGCACAGGGAAATATCTGCTTCTAAATCCAAAACGCAGCTATCTAACAGAACGGTTGTCAATGTGTGCACTCAACTTCCAGAGTTAAACCCGTGTGTGGATTCAGCAGTCTGCAGAGACTTTCTCTGCAGAGTCCCAAGACAGGCGTTTTCAGCCCATTACCGGCATACGAAGAAACAGCAGTAAGCACAGGGAAATATCTGCTTCTAAATCCAAAACGCAGCTATCTAACAGAACGGTTGTCAATGTGTGCACTCAACTTCCAGAGTTAAACCCGTGTGTGGATTCAGCAGTCTGCAAACACTTTCTCTGCAGAGTCCCAAAACAGGCATTTTCAGCCCATTACCGGCATATGGAAGAAACAGCAGTAAGCACAGGGAAATATCTGCTTCTAAATCCAAAACGCAGCTATCTAACAGAACGGTTGTCAATGTGTGCACTCAACTTCCAGAGTTAAACCCGTGTGTGGATTCAGCAGTCTGCAAACACTTTCTCTGCAGAGTCCCATACAGGCGTTTTCAGCCCATTACCGGCATATGGAAGAAACAGCAGTAAGCACAGGGAAATATCTGCTTCTAAATTCAAAACGCAGCTCTCTAACAGAACGGTTGTCAATGTGTGCACTCAACTTCCAGAGTTACCCCGTGTGTGGATTCAGCAGTCTGCAAACACTTTCTCTGCAGAGTCCCAAACCAGGCGTTTTCAGCCCATTACCGGCCTATGGAAGAAACAGCAGTAAGCACAGGGAAATATCTGCTTCTAAATCCAAAACGCAGCTATCTAACAGAACGGTTGTCAATGTGTGCACTAAACGTCCAGACTTAAACCCGAGTGTGGATTCAGCAGTCTGCAAACACTTTCTCTGCAGAGTCCCAAAACAGGCGTTTTCAGCCCATTACCGGCATATGGAAGAAACAGCAGTAAGCACAGGGAAATATCTGCTTCTAAATCCAAAACGCAGCTATCTAACAGAACGGTTGTCAATGTGTGCACTCAACTTCCAGAGTTAAACCCGTGTGTGGATTCAGCAGTCTGCAAACACTTTCTCTGCAGAGTCCCAAAACAGGCGTTTTCAGCCCATTACCGGCATATGGAAAAACAGCAGTAAGCCCAGGGAAATATCTGCTTCTAAATCCAAAACGCAGCTATCTAACAGAACGGTTGTCAATGCGTGCACTCAACTTCCAGAGTTGAACTCGTGTGTGGATTCAGCAGTCTGCAAACACTTTCTCTGCAGAGTCCCAAAACAGGCGTTTTCAGCCCATGACCGGCATAAGGAAGAAACAGTAGTAAGCACAGGGAAATATCTGCTTCTAAATCCAAAACCCAGCTATCTAACAGAATGCTTGTCAATGTGTGCACTCAACTTCCAGAGTTAAACCCGTGTGTGGATTCAGCAGTCTGTAAACACTTTCTCTGCAGAGTCCCAAAACAGGCGTTTTCAGCCCATTACCGGCATATGGAAGAAACAGCAGTAAGCCCAGGGAAATATCTGCTTCTAAATCCAAAACGCAGCTATCTAACAGAACGGTTGTCAATGTGTGCACTCAACTTCCAGAGTTAAACCCGTGTGTGGATTCAGCAGTCTGCAAACACTTTCTCTGCAGAGTCCCAAAACAGGCGTTTTCAGCCCATTACCGGCATATGGAAGAAACAGCAGTAAGCACAGGGAAATATCTGCTTCTAAATCCAAAACGCAGCTATCTAACAGAACGGTTGTCAATGTGTGCACTCAACTTCCAGAGTTAAACCCGTGTGTGGATTCAGCAGTCTGCAAACATTTTCTCTGCAGAGTCCCAAAACAGGCGTTTTCAGCCCATTACCGGCATATGGAAGAAACAGCAGTAAGCACAGGGAAATATCTGCTTCTAAATCCAAAACGCAGCTATCTAACAGAACGGTTGTCAATGTGTGCACTCAACTTCCAGAGTTAAACCCGTGTGTGGATTCAGCAGTCTGCAAACACTTTCTCTGCAGAGTCCCAAAACAGGCGTTTTCAGCCCATTACCGGCATATGGAAGAAACAGCAGTAAGCACAGGGAAATATCTGCTTCTAAATCCAAAACGCAGCTATCTAACAGAACGGTTGTCAATGTGTGCACTCAACTTTCAGAGTTAAACCCGTGTGTGGATTCAGCAGTCTGCAAACACTTTCTCTGCAGAGTCCCAAAACAGGCGTTTTCAGCCCATTACCGGCATATGGAAGAAACAGCAGTAAGCACAGGGAAATATCTGCTTCTAAATCCAAAACGCAGCTATCTAACAGAACGGTTGTCAATGTGTGCACTCAACTTCCAGAGTTAAACCCGTGTGTGGATTCAGCAGTCTGCAAACACATTCCTGCAGAGTCCCAAAACAGGCGTTTTCAGCCCATTACCGGCATATGGAAGAAACAGCAGTAAGCCCAGGGAAATATCTGCTTCTAAATCCAAAACGCAGCTATCTAACAGAACGGTTGTCAATGCGTGCACTCAACTTCCAGAGTTGAACTCGTGTGTGGATTCAGCAGTCTGCAAACACTTTCTCTGCAGAGTCCCAAAACAGGCGTTTTCAGCCCATGACCGGCATAAGGAAGAAACAGTAGTAAGCACAGGGAAATATCTGCTTCTAAATCCAAAACCCAGCTATCTAACAGAATGCTTGTCAATGTGTGCACTCAACTTCCAGAGTTAAACCCGTGTGTGGATTCAGCAGTCTGTAAACACTTTCTCTGCAGAGTCCCAAAACAGGCGTTTTCAGCCCATTAACGGCATATGGAAGAAACAGCAGTAAGCACAGGGAAATATCTGCTTCTAAATCCAAAACGCATCTATCTAACAGAACGGTTGTCAATGTGTGCACTCAACTTCCAGAGTTAAACCCGTGTGTGGATTCAGCAGTCTGCAAACACTTTCTCTGCAGAGTCCCAAAACAGGCGTTTTCAGCCCATTACCGGCATATGGAAGAAACAGCAGTAAGCACAGGGAAATATCTGCTTCTAAATCCAAAACGCAGCTATCTAACAGAACGGTTGTCAATGTGTGCACTCTACTTCCAGAGTTAAACCTGTGTGTGGATTCAGCAGTCTGCAAACACTTTCTCTGCAGAGTCCCAAAACAGGCGTTTTCAGCCCTTTACCGGCATATGGAAGAAACAGCAGAAAGCACAGGGAAATATCTGCATCTAAATCCAAAACGCAGCTCTCTAACAGAACGGTTGTCAATGTGTGCACTCAACTTCCAGAGTTAAACCCGTGTGTGGATTCAGCAGTCTGCAAACACTTTCTCTGCAGAGTCCCAAAACAGGCGTTTTCAGCCCATTACCGGCATATGGAAGAAACAGCAGTAAGCACAGGGAAATATCTGCTTCTAAATCCAAAACGCAGCTATCTAACAGAACGGTTGTCAATGTGTGCACTCAACTTCCAGAGTTAAACCCGTGTGTGGATTCAGCAGTCTGCAAACACTTTCTCTGCAGAGTCCCAAAACAGGCGTTTTCAGCCCATTACCGGCATATGGAAGAAACAGCAGTAAGCACAGGGAAATATCTGCTTCTAAATCCAAAACGCAGCTATCTAACAGAACGGTTGTCAATGTGTGCACTCAACTTCCAGAGTTAAACCCGTGTGTGGATTCAGCAGTCTGCAAACACTTTCTCTGCAGAGTCCCAAAACAGGCGTTTTCAGCCCATTACCGGCATATGGAAGAAACAGCAGTAAGCACAGGGAAATATCTGCTTCTAAATCCAAAACGCAGCTATCTAACAGAACGGTTGTCAATGTGTGCACTCAACTTCCAGAGTTAAACCCGTGTGTGGATTCAGCAGTCTGCAAACACTTTCTCTGCAGAGTCCCAAAACAGGCGTTTTCAGCCCATTACCGGCATATGGAAGAAACAGCAGTAAGCACAGGGAAATATCTGCTTCTAAATCCAAAACGCAGCTATCTAACAGAACGGTTGTCAATGTGTGCACTCAACTTCCAGAGTTAAACCCGTGTGTGGATTCAGCAGTCTGCAAACACTTTCTCTGCAGAGTCCCAAGACAGGCGTTTTCAGCCCATTACCGGCATACGAAGAAACAGCAGTAAGCACAGGGAAATATCTGCTTCTAAATCCAAAACGCAGCTATCTAACAGAACGGTTGTCAATGTGTGCACTCAACTTCCAGAGTTAAACCCGTGTGTGGATTCAGCAGTCTGCAAACACTTTCTCTGCAGAGTCCCAAAACAGGCATTTTCAGCCCATTACCGGCATATGGAAGAAACAGCAGTAAGCACAGGGAAATATCTGCTTCTAAATCCAAAACGCAGCTATCTAACAGAACGGTTGTCAATGTGTGCACTCAACTTCCAGAGTTAAACCCGTGTGTGGATTCAGCAGTCTGCAAACACTTTCTCTGCAGAGTCCCATACAGGCGTTTTCAGCCCATTACCGGCTTATGGAAGAAACAGCAGTAAGCACAGGGAAATATCTGCTTCTAAATTCAAAACGCAGCTCTCTAACAGAACGGTTGTCAATGTGTGCACTCAACTTCCAGAGTTACCCCGTGTGTGGATTCAGCAGTCTGCAAACACTTTCTCTGCAGAGTCCCAAACCAGGCGTTTTCAGCCCATTACCGGCCTATGGAAGAAACAGCAGTAAGCACAGGGAAATATCTGCTTCTAAATCCAAAACGCAGCTATCTAACAGAACGGTTGTCAATGTGTGCACTAAACGTCCAGACTTAAACCCGAGTGTGGATTCAGCAGTCTGCAAACACTTTCTCTGCAGAGTCCCAAAACAGGCGTTTTCAGCCCATTACCGGCATATGGAAGAAACAGCAGTAAGCACAGGGAAATATCTGCTTCTAAATCCAAAACGCAGCTATCTAACAGAACGGTTGTCAATGTGTGCACTCAACTTCCAGAGTTAAACCCGTGTGTGGATTCAGCAGTCTGCAAACACTTTCTCTGCAGAGTCCCAAAACAGGCGTTTTCAGCCCATTACCGGCATATGGAAAAACAGCAGTAAGCACAGGGAAATATCTGCTTCTAAATCCAAAACGCAGCTATCTAACAGAACGGTTGTCAATGTGTGCACTAAACTTCCAGAGTTAAACCCGTGTGTGGATTCAGCAGTCTGCAAACACTTTCTCTGCAGAGTCCCAAAACAGGCGTTTTCAGCCCATTACCGGCATATGGAAGAAACAGCAGTAAGCACAGGGAAATATCTGCTTCTAAATCCAAAACGCACCTATCTAACAGAACGGTTGTCAATGTGTGCACTCAACTTCCAGAGTTAAACCCGTGTGTGGATTCAGCAGTCTGCAAACACTTTCTCTGCAGAGTCCCAAAACAGGCGTTTTCAGCCCATTACCGGCATATGGAAGAAACAGCAGTAAGCACAGGGAAATATCTGCTTCTAAATCCAAAACGCAGCTATCTAACAGAACGGTTGTCAATGTGTGCACTCAACTTTCAGAGTTAAACCCGTGTGTGGATTCAGCAGTCTGCAAACACTTTCTCTGCAGAGTCCCAAAACAGGCGTTTTCAGCCCATTACCGGCATATGGAAGAAACAGCAGTAAGAACAGGGAAATATCTGCTTCTAAATCCAAAACGCAGCTATCTAACAGAACGGTTGTCAATGTGTGCACTCAACTTCCAGAGTTAAACCCGTGTGTGGATTCAGCAGTCTGCAAACACTTTCCTGCAGAGTCCCAAAACAGGCGTTTTCAGCCCATTACCGGCATATGGAAGAAACAGCAGTAAGCCCAGGGAAATATCTGCTTCTAAATCCAAAACGCAGCTATCTAACAGAACGGTTGTCAATGCGTGCACTCAACTTCCAGAGTTGAACTCGTGTGTGGATTCAGCAGTCTGCAAACACTTTCTCTGCAGAGTCCCAAAACAGGCGTTTTCAGCCCATTACCGGCATATGGAAGAAACAGTAGTAAGCACAGGGAAATATCTGCTTCTAAATCCAAAACCCAGCTATCTAACAGAATGCTTGTCAATGTGTGCACTCAACTTCCAGAGTTAAACCCGTGTGTGGATTCAGCAGTCTGCCAACACTTTCTCTTCAGAGTCCCAAAACAGGCGTTTTCAGCCCATTACCGGCATATGGAAGAAACAGCAGTAAGCACAGGGAAATATCTGCTTCTAAATCCAAAACGCAGCTATCTAACAGAACGGTTGTCAATGTGTGCACTCAACTTCCAGAGTTAAACCCGTGTGTGGATTCAGCAGTCTGCAAACACTTTCTCTGCAGAGTCCCAAAACAGGCGTTTTCAGCCCATTACCGGCATATGGAAGAAACAGCAGTAAGCACAGGGAAATATCTGCTTCTAAATCCAAAACGCAGCTATCTAACAGAACGGTTGTCAATGTGTGCACTCAACTTCCAGAGTTAAACCCGTGTGTGGATTCAGCAGTCTGCAAACACTTTCTCTGCAGAGTCCCAAAACAGGCGTTTTCAGCCCATTACCGGCATATGGAAGAAACAGCCGTAAGCACAGGGAAATATCTGCTTCTAAATCCAAAACGCAGCTATCTAACAGAACGGTTGTCAATGTGTGCACTCAACTTCCAGAGTTAAACCCGTGTGTGGATTCAGCAGTCTGCAAACATTTTCTCTGCAGAGTCCCAAAACAGGCGTTTTCAGCCCATTACCGGCATATGGAAGAAACAGCAGTAAGTACAGGGAAATATCTGGTTCTAAATCCAAAACGCAGCTATCTAACAGAACGGTTGTCAATGTGTGCACTCAACTTCCAGAGTTAAACCCGTGTGTGGATTCAGCAGTCTGCAGAGACTTTCTCTGCAGAGTCCCAAGACAGGCGTTTTCAGCCCATTACCGGCATACGAAGAAACAGCAGTAAGCACAGGGAAATATCTGCTTCTAAATCCAAAACGCAGCTATCTAACAGAACGGTTGTCAATGTGTGCACTCAACTTCCAGAGTTAAACCCGTGTGTGGATTCAGCAGTCTGCAAACACTTTCTCTGCAGAGTCCCAAAACAGGCATTTTCAGCCCATTACCGGCATATGGAAGAAACAGCAGTAAGCACAGGGAAATATCTGCTTCTAAATCCAAAACGCAGCTATCTAACAGAACGGTTGTCAATGTGTGCACTCAACTTCCAGAGTTAAACCCGTGTGTGGATTCAGCAGTCTGCAAACACTTTCTCTGCAGAGTCCCATACAGGCGTTTTCAGCCCATTACCGGCATATGGAAGAAACAGCAGTAAGCACAGGGAAATATCTGCTTCTAAATTCAAAACGCAGCTCTCTAACAGAACGGTTGTCAATGTGTGCACTCAACTTCCAGAGTTACCCCGTGTGTGGATTCAGCAGTCTGCAAACACTTTCTCTGCAGAGTCCCAAACCAGGCGTTTTCAGCCCATTACCGGCCTATGGAAGAAACAGCAGTAAGCACAGGGAAATATCTGCTTCTAAATCCAAAACGCAGCTATCTAACAGAACGGTTGTCAATGTGTGCACTAAACATCCAGACTTAAACCCGAGTGTGGATTCAGCAGTCTGCAAACACTTTCTCTGCAGAGTCCCAAAACAGGCGTTTTCAGCCCATTACTGGCATATGGAAGAAACAGCAGTAAGCACAGGGAAATATCTGCTTCTAAATCCAAAACGCAGCTATCTAACAGAACGGTTGTCAATGTGTGCACTCAACTTCCAGAGTTAAACCTGTGTGTGGATTCAGCAGTCTGCAAACACTTTCTCTGCAGAGTCCCAAAACAGGCGTTTTCAGCCCATTACCGGCATATGGAAGAAACAGCAGTAAGCACAGGGAAATATCTGCTTCTAAATCCAAAACGCAGCTATCTAACAGAACGGTTGTCAATGTGTGCACTCAACTTCCAGAGTTAAACCCGTGTGTGGATTCAGCAGTCTGCAAACACTTTCTCTGCAGAGTCCCAAAACAGGCGTTTTCAGCCCATTACCGGCATATGGAAGAAACAGCAGTAAGCCCAGGGAAATATCTGCTTCTAAATCAAAAACGCAGCTATCTAACAGAACGGTTGTCAATGCGTGCACTCAACTTCCAGAGTTGAACTCGTGTGTGGATTCAGCAGTCTGCAAACACTTTCTCTGCAGAGTCCCAAAACAGGCGTTTTCAGCCCATTACCGGCATATGGAAGAAACAGTAGTAAGCACAGGGAAATATCTGCTTCTAAATCCAAAACCCAGCTATCTAACAGAATGCTTGTCAATGTGTGCACTCAACTTCCAGAGTTAAACCCGTGTGTGGATTCAGCAGTCTGTAAACACTTTCTCTACAGAGTCCCAAAACAGGCGTTTTCAGCCCATTACCGGCATATGGAAGAAACAGCAGTAAGCCCAGGGAAATATCTGCTTCTAAATCCAAAACGCAGCTATCTAACAGAACGGTTGTCAATGTGTGCACTCAACTTCCAGAGTTAAACCCGTGTGTGGATTCAGCAGTCTGCAAACACTTTCTCTGCAGAGTCCCAAAACAGGCGTTTTCAGCCCATTACCGGCATATGGAAGAAACAGCAGTAAGCACAGGGAAATATCTGCTTCTAAATCCAAAACGCAGCTATCTAACAGAACGGTTGTCAATGTGTGCACTCTACTTCCAGAGTTAAACCTGTGTGTGGATTCAGCAGTCTGCAAACACTTTCTCTGCAGAGTCCCAAAACAGGCGTTTTCAGCCCTTTACCGGCATATGGAAGAAACAGCAGAAAGCACAGGGAAATATCTGCATCTAAATCCAAAATGCAGCTCTCTAACAGAACGGTTGTCAATGTGTGCACTCAACTTCCAGAGTTAAACCCGTGTGTGGATTCAGCAGTCTGCAAACACTTTCTCTGCAGAGTCCCAAAACAGGCGTTTTCAGCCCATTACCGGCATATGGAAGAAACAGCAGTAAGCACAGGGAAATATCTGCTTCTAAATCCAAAACGCAGCTATCTAACAGAACGGTTGTCAATGTGTGCACTCAACTTCCAGAGTTAAACCCGTGTGTGGATTCAGCAGTCTGCAAACACTTTCTCTGCAGAGTCCCAAAACAGGCGTTTTCAGCCCATTACCGGCATATGGAAGAAACAGCAGTAAGCACAGGGAAATATCTGCTTCTAAATCCAAAACGCAGCTATCTAACAGAACGGTTGTCAATGTGTGCACTCAACTTCCAGAGTTAAACCCGTGTGTGGATTCAGCAGTCTGCAAACACTTTCTCTGCAGAGTCCCAAAACAGGCGTTTTCAGCCCATTACCGGCATATGGAAGAAACAGCAGTAAGCACAGGGAAATATCTGCTTCTAAATCCAAAACGCAGCTATCTAACAGAACGGTTGTCAATGTGTGCACTCAACTTCCAGAGTTAAACCCGTGTGTGGATTCAGCAGTCTGCAAACACTTTCTCTGCAGAGTCCCAAAACAGGCGTTTTCAGCCCATTACCGGCATATGGAAGAAACAGCAGTAAGCACAGGGAAATATCTGCTTCTAAATCCAAAACGCAGCTATCTAACAGAACGGTTGTCAATGTGTGCACTCAACTTTCAGAGTTAAACCCGTGTGTGGATTCAGCAGTCTGCAAACACTTTCTCTGCAGAGTCCCAAAACAGGCGTTTTCAGCCCATTACCGGCATATGGAAGAAACAGCAGTAAGCACAGGGAAATATCTGCTTCTAAATCCAAAACGCAGCTATCTAACAGAACGGTTGTCAATGTGTGCACTCAACTTCCAGAGTTAAACCCGTGTGTGGATTCAGCAGTCTGCAAACACATTCCTGCAGAGTCCCAAAACAGGCGTTTTCAGGCCATTACCGGCATATGGAAGAAACAGCAGTAAGCCCAGGGAAATATCTGCTTCTAAATCCAAAACGCAGCTATCTAACAGAACGGTTGTCAATGCGTGCACTCAACTTCCAGAGTTGAACTCGTGTGTGGATTCAGCAGTCTGCAAACACTTTCTCTGCAGAGTCCCAAAACAGGCGTTTTCAGCCCATGACCGGCATAAGGAAGAAACAGTAGTAAGCACAGGGAAATATCTGCTTATAAATCCAAAACCCAGCTATCTAACAGAATGCTTGTCAATGTGTGCACTCAACTTCCAGAGTTAAACCCGTGTGTGGATTCAGCAGTCTGTAAACACTTTCTCTGCAGAGTCCCAAAACAGGCGTTTTCAGCCCATTACCGGCATATGGAAGAAACAGCAGTAAGCACAGGGAAATATCTGCTTCTAAATCCAAAACGCATCTATCTAACAGAACGGTTGTCAATGTGTGCACTCAACTTCCAGAGTTAAACCCGTGTGTGGATTCAGCAGTCTGCAAACACTTTCTCTGCAGAGTCCCAAAACAGGCGTTTTCAGCCCATTACCGGCATATGGAAGAAACAGCAGTAAGCACAGGGAAATATCTGCTTCTAAATCCAAAACGCAGCTATCTAACAGAACGGTTGTCAATGTGTGCACTCTACTTCCAGAGTTAAACCTGTGTGTGGATTCAGCAGTCTGCAAACACTTTCTCTGCAGAGTCCCAAAACAGGCGTTTTCAGCCCTTTACCGGCATATGGAAGAAACAGCAGAAAGCACAGGGAAATATCTGCATCTAAATCCAAAACGCAGCTCTCTAACAGAACGGTTGTCAATGTGTGCACTCAACTTCCAGAGTTAAACCCGTGTGTGGATTCAGCAGTCTGCAAACACTTTCTCTGCAGAGTCCCAAAACAGGCGTTTTCAGCCCATTACCGGCATATGGAAGAAACAGCAGTAAGCACAGGGAAATATCTGCTTCTAAATCCAAAACGCAGCTATCTAACAGAACGGTTGTCAATGTGTGCACTCAACTTCCAGAGTTAAACCCGTGTGTGGATTCAGCAGTCTGCAAACACTTTCTCTGCAGAGTCCCAAAACAGGCGTTTTCAGCCCATTACCGGCATATGGAAGAAACAGCAGTAAGCACAGGGAAATATCTGCTTCTAAATCCAAAACGCAGCTATCTAACAGAACGGTTGTCAATGTGTGCACTCAACTTCCAGAGTTAAACCCGTGTGTGGATTCAGCAGTCTGCAAACACTTTCTCTGCAGAGTCCCAAAACAGGCGTTTTCAGCCCATTACCGGCATATGGAAGAAACAGCAGTAAGCACAGGGAAATATCTGCTTCTAAATCCAAAACGCAGCTATCTAACAGAACGGTTGTCAATGTGTGCACTCAACTTCCAGAGTTAAACCCGTGTGTGGATTCAGCAGTCTGCAAACACTTTCTCTGCAGAGTCCCAAAACAGGCGTTTTCAGCCCATTACCGGCATATGGAAGAAACAGCAGTAAGCACAGGGAAATATCTGCTTCTAAATCCAAAACGCAGCTATCTAACAGAACGGTTGTCAATGTGTGCACTCAACTTCCAGAGTTAAACCCGTGTGTGGATTCAGCAGTCTGCAGAGACTTTCTCTGCAGAGTCCCAAGACAGACGTTTTCAGCCCATTACCGGCATACGAAGAAACAGCAGTAAGCACAGGGAAATATCTGCTTCTAAATCCAAAACGCAGCTATCTAACAGAACGGTTGTCAATGTGTGCACTCAACTTCCAGAGTTAAACCCGTGTGTGGATTCAGCAGTCTGCAAACACTTTCTCTGCAGAGTCCCAAAACAGGCGTTTTCAGCCCATTACCGGCATATGGAAGAAACAGCAGTAAGCACAGGGAAATATCTGCTTCTAAATCCAAAACGCAGCTATCTAACAGAACGGTTGTCAATGTGTGCACTCAACTTCCAGAGTTAAACCCGTGTGTGGATTCAGCAGTCTGCAAACACTTTCTCTGCAGAGTCCCAAAACAGGCGTTTTCAGCCCATTACCGGCATATGGAAAAACAGCAGTAAGCACAGGGAAATATCTGCTTCTAAATCCAAAACGCAGCTATCTAACAGAACGGTTGTCAATGTGTGCACTCAACTTCCAGAGTTAAACCCGTGTGTGGATTCAGCAGTCTGCAAACACTTTCTCTGCAGAGTCCCAAAACAGGCGTTTTCAGCCCATTACCGGCATATGGAAGAAACAGCAGTAAGCACAGGGAAATATCTGCTTCTAAATCCAAAACGCACCTATCTAACAGAACGGTTGTCAATGTGTGCACTCAACTTCCAGAGTTAAACCCGTGTGTGGATTCAGCAGTCTGCAAACACTTTCTCTGCAGAGTCCCAAAACAGGCGTTTTCAGCCCATTACCGGCATATGGAAGAAACAGCAGTAAGCACAGGGAAATATCTGCTTCTAAATCCAAAACGCAGCTATCTAACAGAACGGTTGTCAATGTGTGCACTCAACTTTCAGAGTTAAACCCGTGTGTGGATTCAGCAGTCTGCAAACACTTTCTCTGCAGAGTCCCAAAACAGGCGTTTTCAGCCCATTACCGGCATATGGAAGAAACAGCAGTAAGAACAGGGAAATATCTGCTTCTAAATCCAAAACGCAGCTATCTAACAGAACGGTTGTCAATGTGTGCACTCAACTTCCAGAGTTAAACCCGTGTGTGGATTCAGCAGTCTGCAAACACTTTCCTGCAGAGTCCCAAAACAGGCGTTTTCAGCCCATTACCGGCATATGGAAGAAACAGCAGTAAGCCCAGGGAAATATCTGCTTCTAAATCCAAAACGCAGCTATCTAACAGAACGGTTGTCAATGCGTGCACTCAACTTCCAGAGTTGAACTCGTGTGTGGATTCAGCAGTCTGCAAACACTTTCTCTGCAGAGTCCCAAAACAGGCGTTTTCAGCCCATTACCGGCATATGGAAGAAACATTAGTAAGCACAGGGAAATATCTGCTTCTAAATCCAAAACCCAGCTATCTAACAGAATGCTTGTCAATGTGTGCACTCAACTTCCAGAGTTAAACCCGTGTGTGGATTCAGCAGTCTGCAAACACTTTCTCTGCAGAGTCCCAAAACAGGCGTTTTCAGCCCATTACCGGCATATGGAAGAAACAGCAGTAAGCACAGGGAAATATCTGCTTCTAAATCCAAAACGCAGCTATCTAACAGAACGGTTGTCAATGTGTGCACTCAACTTCCAGAGTTAAACCCGTGTGTGGATTCAGCAGTCTGCAAACACTTTCTCTGCAGAGTCCCAAAACAGGCGTTTTCAGCCCATTACCGGCATATGGAAGAAACAGCAGTAAGCACAGGGAAATATCTGCTTCTAAATCCAAAACGCAGCTATCTAACAGAACGGTTGTCAATGTGTGCACTCAACTTCCAGAGTTAAACCCGTGTGTGGATTCAGCAGTCTGCAAACACTTTCTCTGCAGAGTCCCAAAACAGGCGTTTTCAGCCCATTACCGGCATATGGAAGAAACAGCAGTAAGCACAGGGAAATATCTGCTTCTAAATCCAAAACGCAGCTATCTAACAGAACGGTTGTCAATGTGTGCACTCAACTTCCAGAGTTAAACCCGTGTGTGGATTCAGCAGTCTGCAAACATTTTCTCTGCAGAGTCCCAAAACAGGCGTTTTCAGCCCATTACCGGCATATGGAAGAAACAGCAGTAAGCACAGGGAAATATCTGCTTCTAAATCCAAAACGCAGCTATCTAACAGAACGGTTGTCAATGTGTGCACTCAACTTCCAGAGTTAAACCCGTGTGTGGATTCAGCAGTCTGCAGAGACTTTCTCTGCAGAGTCCCAAGACAGGCGTTTTCAGCCCATTACCGGCATACGAAGAAACAGCAGTAAGCACAGGGAAATATCTGCTTCTAAATCCAAAACGCAGCTATCTAACAGAACGGTTGTCAATGTGTGCACTCAACTTCCAGAGTTAAACCCGTGTGTGGATTCAGCAGTCTGCAAACACTTTCTCTGCAGAGTCCCAAAACAGGCATTTTCAGCCCATTACCGGCATATGGAAGAAACAGCAGTAAGCACAGGGAAATATCTGCTTCTAAATCCAAAACGCAGCTATCTAACAGAACGGTTGTCAATGTGTGCACTCAACTTCCAGAGTTAAACCCGTGTGTGGATTAGGCAGTCTGCAAACACTTTCTCTGCAGAGTCCCATACAGGCGTTTTCAGCCCATTACCGGCATATGGAAGAAACAGCAGTAAGCACAGGGAAATATCTGCTTCTAAATTCAAAACGCAGCTCTCTAACAGAACGGTTGTCAATGTGTGCACTCAACTTCCAGAGTTACCCCGTGTGTGGATTCAGCAGTCTGCAAACACTTTCTCTGCAGAGTCCCAAACCAGGCGTTTTCAGCCCATTACCGGCCTATGGAAGAAACAGCAGTAAGCACAGGGAAATATCTGCTTCTAAATCCAAAACGCAGCTATCTAACAGAACGGTTGTCAATGTGTGCACTAAACGTCCAGACTTAAACCCGAGTGTGGATTCAGCAGTCTGCAAACACTTTCTCTGCAGAGTCCCAAAACAGGCGTTTTCAGCCCATTACCGGCATATGGAAGAAACAGCAGTAAGCACAGGGAAATATCTGCTTCTAAATCCAAAACGCAGCTATCTAACAGAACGGTTGTCAATGTGTGCACTCAACTTCCAGAGTTAAACCTGTGTGTGGATTCAGCAGTCTGCAAACACTTTCTCTGCAGAGTCCCAAAACAGGCGTTTTCAGCCCATTACCGGCATATGGAAGAAACAGCAGTAAGCACAGGGAAATATCTGCTTCTAAATCCAAAACGCAGCTATCTAACAGAACGGTTGTCAATGTGTGCACTCAACTTCCAGAGTTAAACCCGTGTGTGGATTCAGCAGTCTGCAAACACTTTCTCTGCAGAGTCCCAAAACAGGCGTTTTCAGCCCATTACCGGCATATGGAAGAAACAGCAGTAAGCACAGGGAAATATCTGCTTCTAAATCCAAAACGCAGCTATCTAACAGAACGGTTGTCAATGTGTGCACTCAACTTCCAGAGTTAAACCCGTGTGTGGATTCAGCAGTCTGCAAACACTTTCTCTGCAGAGTCCCAAAACAGGCGTTTTCAGCCCATTACCGGCATATGGAAGAAACAGCAGTAAGCACAGGGAAATATCTGCTTCTAAATCCAAAACGCAGCTATCTAACAGAACGGTTGTCAATGTGTGCACTCAACTTCCAGAGTTAAACCCGTGTGTGGATTCAGCAGTCTGCAAACACTTTCTCTGCAGAGTCCCAAAACAGGCGTTTTCAGCCCATTACCGGCATATGGAAGAAACAGCAGTAAGCACAGGGAAATATCTGCTTCTAAATCCAAAACGCAGCTATCTAACAGAACGGTTGTCAATGTGTGCACTCAACTTCCAGAGTTAAACCCGTGTGTGGATTCAGCAGTCTGCAAACACTTTCTCTGCAGAGTCCCAAAACAGGCGTTTTCAGCCCATTACCGGCATATGGAAGAAACAGCAGTAAGCAAAGGGAAATATCTGCTTCTAAATCCAAAACGCAGCTATCTAACAGAACGGTTGTCAATGTGTGCACTCAACTTCCAGAGTTAAACCCGTGTGTGGATTCAGCAGTCTGCAAACACTTTCTCTGCAGAGTCCCAAAACAGGCGTTTTCAGTCCATTACCGGCATATGGAAGAAACAGCAGTAAGCACAGGGAAATATCTGCTTCTAAATCCAAAACGCAGCTATCTAACAGAACGGTTGTCAATGTGTGCACTCAACTTCCAGAGTTAAAACCGTGTGTGGATTCAGCAATCTGCAAACACTTTCTCTGCAGAGTCCCAAAACAGGCATTTTCAGCCCATTACCGGCATAAGGAAGAAACAGCAGTAAGCACAGCGAAATATCTGCTTCTAAATCCAAAACGCAGCTATCTAACAGAACGGTTGTCAATGTGTGCACTCAACATCCAGAGTTAAACCCGTGTGTGGATTCAGCAGTCTGCAAACACTTTCTCTGCAGAGTCCCAAAACAGGCGTTTTCAGCCCATTACCGGCATATGGAAGAAACAGCAGTAAGCACAGGGAAATATCTGCTTCTAAATCCAAAACGCAGCTATGTAACAGAACGGTTGTCAATGTGGGCACTCAACTTCCAGAGTTAAACCTGTGTGTGGATTCAGCAGTCTGCAAACACATTCTCTGCAGAGTCCCAAAACAGGCGTTTTCAGCCCATTACCGGCATATGGAAGAAACAGCAGTAAGCACAGGGAAATATCTGCTTCTAAATCCAAAACGCAGCTATCTAACAGAACGGTTGTCAATGTGTGCACTCAACTTCCAGAGTTAAACCCGTGTGTGGATTCAGCAGTCTGCAAACACTTTCTCTGCAGAGTCCCAAAACAGGCGTTTTCAGCCCATTACCGGCATATGGAAGAAACAGCAGTAAGCACAGGGAAATATCTGCTTCTAAATCCAAAACGCAGCTATCTAACAGAACGGTTGTCAATGTGTGCACTCAACTTCCAGAGTTAAACCCGTGTGTGGATTCAGCAGTCTGCAAACACTTTCTCTGCAGAGTCCCAAAACAGGCGTTTTCAGCCCATTACCGGCATACGGAAGAAACAGCAGTAAGCACAGGGAAATATCTGCTTCTAAATCCAAAACGCAGCTATCTAACAGAACGGTTGTCAATGTGTGCACTCAACTTCCAGAGTTAAACCCGTGTGTGGATTCAGCAGTCTGCAAACACTTTCTCTGCAGAGTCCCAAAACAGGCGTTTTCAGCCCATTACCGGCATATGGAAGAAACAGCAGTAAGCACAGGGAAATATCTGCTTCTAAATCCAAAACGCAGCTATCTAACAGAACGGTTGTCAATGTGGGCACTCAACTTCCAGAGTTAAACCCGTGTGTGGATTCAGCAGTCTGCAAACACATTCTCTGCGGAGTCCCAAAACAGGCGTTTTCAGCCCATTACCGGCATATGGAAGAAACAGCAGTAAGCACAGGGAAATATCTGCTTCTAAATCCAAAACGCAGCTATCTAACAGAACGGTTGTCAATGTGTGCACTCAACTTCCAGAGTTAAACCCGTGTGTGGATTCAGCAGTCTGCAAACACTTTCTCTGCAGAGTCCCAAAACAGGCGTTTTCAGCCCGTTACCGGCATATGGAAGAAACAGCAGTAAGCCCAGGGAAATATCTGCTTCTAAATCCAAAACGCAGCTATCTAACAGAACGGTTGTCAATGTGGGCACTCAACTTCCAGATTTAAACCCGTGTGTGGATTCAGCAGTCTGCAAACACATTCTCTGCAGAGTCCCAAAACAGGCGTTTTCAGCCCATTACCGGCATATGGAAGAAACAGCAGTAAGCACAGGGAAATATCTGCTTCTAAATCCAAAACGCAGCTATCTAACAGAACGGTTGTCAATGTGTGCACTCAACTTCCAGAGTTAAACCCGTGTGTGGATTCAGCAGTCTGCAAACACTTTCTCTGCAGAGTCCCCAAACAGGCGTTTTCAGCCCATTACCGGCATATGGAAGAAACAGCAGTAAGCACAGGGAAATATCTGCTTCTAAATCCAAAACGCAGCTATCTAACAGAACGGTTGTCAATGTGTGAACTCTACTTCCAGAGTTAAACCTGTGTGTGGATTCAGCAGTCTGCAAACACTTTTTCTGCAGAGTCCCAAAACAGGCGTTTTCAGCCCTTTACCGGCATATGGAAGAAACAGCAGTAAGCACAGGGAAATATCTGCTTCTAAATCCAAAACGCAGCTCTCTAACAGAACGGTTGTCAATGTGTGCACTCAACTTCCAGAGTTAAACCCGTGTGTGGATTCAGCAGTCTGCAAACACTTTCTCTGCAGAGTCCCAAAACAGGCGTTTTCAGCCCATTACCGGCATATGGAAGAAACAGCAGTAAGCCCAGGGAAATATCTGCTTCTAAATCCAAAACGCAGCTATCTAACAGAACGGTTGTCAATGTGTGCACTCAACTTCCAGAGTTAAACCCGTGTGTGGATTCAGCAGTCTGCAAACACTTTCTCTGCAGAGTCCCAAAACAGGCGTTTTCAGCCCATTACCGGCATATGGAAGAAACAGCAGTAAGCACAGGGAAATATCTGCTTCTAAATCCAAAACGCAGCTATCTAACAGAACGGTTGTCAATGTGTGCACTCAACTTCCAGAGTTAAACCCGTGTGTGGATTCAGCAGTCTGCAAACACTTTCTCTGCAGAGTCCCAAAACAGGCGTTTTCAGCCCATTACCGGCATATGGAAGAAACAGCAGTAAGCACAGGGAAATATCTGCTTCTAAATCCAAAACGCAGCTATCTAACAGAACGGTTGTCAATGTGTGCACTCAACTTCCAGAGTTAAACCCGTGTGTGGATTCAGCAGTCTGCAAACACTTTCTCTGCAGAGTCCCAAAACAGGCGTTTTCAGCCCATTACCGGCATATGGAAGAAACAGCAGTAAGCACAGGGAAATATCTGCTTCTAAATCCAAAACGCAGCTATCTAACAGAACGGTTGTCAATGTGTGCACTCAACTTCCAGAGTTAAACCCGTGTGTGGATTCAGCAGTCTGCAAACACTTTCTCTGCAGAGTCCCAAAACAGGCGTTTTCAGCCCATTACCGGCATATGGAAGAAACAGCAGTAAGCACAGGGAAATATCTGCTTCTAAATCCAAAACGCAGCTATCTAACAGAACGGTTGTCAATGTGTGCACTCAACTTCCAGAGTTAAACCCGTGTGTGGATTCAGCAGTCTGCAAACACTTTCTCTGCAGAGTCCCAAAACAGGCGTTTTCAGCCCATTACCGGCATATGGAAGAAACAGCAGTAAGCACAGGGAAATATCTGCTTCTAAATCCAAAACGCAGCTATCTAACAGAACGGTTGTCAATGTGTGCACTCAACTTCCAGAGTTAAACCCGTGTGTGGATTCAGCAGTCTGCAAACACTTTCTCTGCAGAGTCCCAAAACAGGCGTTTTCAGCCCATTACCGGCATATGGAAGAAACAGCAGTAAGCACAGGGAAATATCTGCTTCTAAATCCAAAACGCAGCTATCTAACAGAACGGTTGTCAATGTGTGCACTCAACTTCCAGAGTTAAACCCGTGTGTGGATTCAGCAGTCTGCAAACACTTTCTCTGCAGAGTCCCAAAACAGGCGTTTTCAGCCCATTACCGGCATATGGAAGAAACAGCAGTAAGCACAGGGAAATATCTGCTTCTAAATCCAAAACGCAGCTATCTAACAGAACGGTTGTCAATGTGTGCACTCAACTTCCAGAGTTAAACCCGTGTGTGGATTCAGCAGTCTGCAGAGACTTTCTCTGCAGAGTCCCAAGACAGACGTTTTCAGCCCATTACCGGCATACGAAGAAACAGCAGTAAGCACAGGGAAATATCTGCTTCTAAATCCAAAACGCAGCTATCTAACAGAACGGTTGTCAATGTGTGCACTCAACTTCCAGAGTTAAACCCGTGTGTGGATTCAGCAGTCTGCAAACACTTTCTCTGCAGAGTCCCAAAACAGGCGTTTTCAGCCCATTACCGGCATATGGAAGAAACAGCAGTAAGCACAGGGAAATATCTGCTTCTAAATCCAAAACGCAGCTATCTAACAGAACGGTTGTCAATGTGTGCACTCAACTTCCAGAGTTAAACCCGTGTGTGGATTCAGCAGTCTGCAAACACTTTCTCTGCAGAGTCCCAAAACAGGCGTTTTCAGCCCATTACCGGCATATGGAAAAACAGCAGTAAGCACAGGGAAATATCTGCTTCTAAATCCAAAACGCAGCTATCTAACAGAACGGTTGTCAATGTGTGCACTCAACTTCCAGAGTTAAACCCGTGTGTGGATTCAGCAGTCTGCAAACACTTTCTCTGCAGAGTCCCAAAACAGGCGTTTTCAGCCCATTACCGGCATATGGAAGAAACAGCAGTAAGCACAGGGAAATATCTGCTTCTAAATCCAAAACGCACCTATCTAACAGAACGGTTGTCAATGTGTGCACTCAACTTCCAGAGTTAAACCCGTGTGTGGATTCAGCAGTCTGCAAACACTTTCTCTGCAGAGTCCCAAAACAGGCGTTTTCAGCCCATTACCGGCATATGGAAGAAACAGCAGTAAGCACAGGGAAATATCTGCTTCTAAATCCAAAACGCAGCTATCTAACAGAACGGTTGTCAATGTGTGCACTCAACTTTCAGAGTTAAACCCGTGTGTGGATTCAGCAGTCTGCAAACACTTTCTCTGCAGAGTCCCAAAACAGGCGTTTTCAGCCCATTACCGGCATATGGAAGAAACAGCAGTAAGAACAGGGAAATATCTGCTTCTAAATCCAAAACGCAGCTATCTAACAGAACGGTTGTCAATGTGTGCACTCAACTTCCAGAGTTAAACCCGTGTGTGGATTCAGCAGTCTGCAAACACTTTCCTGCAGAGTCCCAAAACAGGCGTTTTCAGCCCATTACCGGCATATGGAAGAAACAGCAGTAAGCCCAGGGAAATATCTGCTTCTAAATCCAAAACGCAGCTATCTAACAGAACGGTTGTCAATGCGTGCACTCAACTTCCAGAGTTGAACTCGTGTGTGGATTCAGCAGTCTGCAAACACTTTCTCTGCAGAGTCCCAAAACAGGCGTTTTCAGCCCATTACCGGCATATGGAAGAAACATTAGTAAGCACAGGGAAATATCTGCTTCTAAATCCAAAACCCAGCTATCTAACAGAATGCTTGTCAATGTGTGCACTCAACTTCCAGAGTTAAACCCGTGTGTGGATTCAGCAGTCTGCAAACACTTTCTCTGCAGAGTCCCAAAACAGGCGTTTTCAGCCCATTACCGGCATATGGAAGAAACAGCAGTAAGCACAGGGAAATATCTGCTTCTAAATCCAAAACGCAGCTATCTAACAGAACGGTTGTCAATGTGTGCACTCAACTTCCAGAGTTAAACCCGTGTGTGGATTCAGCAGTCTGCAAACACTTTCTCTGCAGAGTCCCAAAACAGGCGTTTTCAGCCCATTACCGGCATATGGAAGAAACAGCAGTAAGCACAGGGAAATATCTGCTTCTAAATCCAAAACGCAGCTATCTAACAGAACGGTTGTCAATGTGTGCACTCAACTTCCAGAGTTAAACCCGTGTGTGGATTCAGCAGTCTGCAAACACTTTCTCTGCAGAGTCCCAAAACAGGCGTTTTCAGCCCATTACCGGCATATGGAAGAAACAGCAGTAAGCACAGGGAAATATCTGCTTCTAAATCCAAAACGCAGCTATCTAACAGAACGGTTGTCAATGTGTGCACTCAACTTCCAGAGTTAAACCCGTGTGTGGATTCAGCAGTCTGCAAACATTTTCTCTGCAGAGTCCCAAAACAGGCGTTTTCAGCCCATTACCGGCATATGGAAGAAACAGCAGTAAGCACAGGGAAATATCTGCTTCTAAATCCAAAACGCAGCTATCTAACAGAACGGTTGTCAATGTGTGCACTCAACTTCCAGAGTTAAACCCGTGTGTGGATTCAGCAGTCTGCAGAGACTTTCTCTGCAGAGTCCCAAGACAGGCGTTTTCAGCCCATTACCGGCATACGAAGAAACAGCAGTAAGCACAGGGAAATATCTGCTTCTAAATCCAAAACGCAGCTATCTAACAGAACGGTTGTCAATGTGTGCACTCAACTTCCAGAGTTAAACCCGTGTGTGGATTCAGCAGTCTGCAAACACTTTCTCTGCAGAGTCCCAAAACAGGCATTTTCAGCCCATTACCGGCATATGGAAGAAACAGCAGTAAGCACAGGGAAATATCTGCTTCTAAATCCAAAACGCAGCTATCTAACAGAACGGTTGTCAATGTGTGCACTCAACTTCCAGAGTTAAACCCGTGTGTGGATTAGGCAGTCTGCAAACACTTTCTCTGCAGAGTCCCATACAGGCGTTTTCAGCCCATTACCGGCATATGGAAGAAACAGCAGTAAGCACAGGGAAATATCTGCTTCTAAATTCAAAACGCAGCTCTCTAACAGAACGGTTGTCAATGTGTGCACTCAACTTCCAGAGTTACCCCGTGTGTGGATTCAGCAGTCTGCAAACACTTTCTCTGCAGAGTCCCAAACCAGGCGTTTTCAGCCCATTACCGGCCTATGGAAGAAACAGCAGTAAGCACAGGGAAATATCTGCTTCTAAATCCAAAACGCAGCTATCTAACAGAACGGTTGTCAATGTGTGCACTAAACGTCCAGACTTAAACCCGAGTGTGGATTCAGCAGTCTGCAAACACTTTCTCTGCAGAGTCCCAAAACAGGCGTTTTCAGCCCATTACCGGCATATGGAAGAAACAGCAGTAAGCACAGGGAAATATCTGCTTCTAAATCCAAAACGCAGCTATCTAACAGAACGGTTGTCAATGTGTGCACTCAACTTCCAGAGTTAAACCTGTGTGTGGATTCAGCAGTCTGCAAACACTTTCTCTGCAGAGTCCCAAAACAGGCGTTTTCAGCCCATTACCGGCATATGGAAGAAACAGCAGTAAGCACAGGGAAATATCTGCTTCTAAATCCAAAACGCAGCTATCTAACAGAACGGTTGTCAATGTGTGCACTCAACTTCCAGAGTTAAACCCGTGTGTGGATTCAGCAGTCTGCAAACACTTTCTCTGCAGAGTCCCAAAACAGGCGTTTTCAGCCCATTACCGGCATATGGAAGAAACAGCAGTAAGCACAGGGAAATATCTGCTTCTAAATCCAAAACGCAGCTATCTAACAGAACGGTTGTCAATGTGTGCACTCAACTTCCAGAGTTAAACCCGTGTGTGGATTCAGCAGTCTGCAAACACTTTCTCTGCAGAGTCCCAAAACAGGCGTTTTCAGCCCATTACCGGCATATGGAAGAAACAGCAGTAAGCACAGGGAAATATCTGCTTCTAAATCCAAAACGCAGCTATCTAACAGAACGGTTGTCAATGTGTGCACTCAACTTCCAGAGTTAAACCCGTGTGTGGATTCAGCAGTCTGCAAACACTTTCTCTGCAGAGTCCCAAAACAGGCGTTTTCAGCCCATTACCGGCATATGGAAGAAACAGCAGTAAGCACAGGGAAATATCTGCTTCTAAATCCAAAACGCAGCTATCTAACAGAACGGTTGTCAATGTGTGCACTCAACTTCCAGAGTTAAACCCGTGTGTGGATTCAGCAGTCTGCAAACACTTTCTCTGCAGAGTCCCAAAACAGGCGTTTTCAGCCCATTACCGGCATATGGAAGAAACAGCAGTAAGCACAGGGAAATATCTGCTTCTAAATCCAAAACGCAGCTATCTAACAGAACGGTTGTCAATGTGTGCACTCAACTTCCAGAGTTAAACCCGTGTGTGGATTCAGCAGTCTGCAAACACTTTCTCTGCAGAGTCCCAAAACAGGCGTTTTCAGTCCATTACCGGCATATGGAAGAAACAGCAGTAAGCACAGGGAAATATCTGCTTCTAAATCCAAAACGCAGCTATCTAACAGAACGGTTGTCAATGTGTGCACTCAACTTCCAGAGTTAAAACCGTGTGTGGATTCAGCAATCTGCAAACACTTTCTCTGCAGAGTCCCAAAACAGGCATTTTCAGCCCATTACCGGCATAAGGAAGAAACAGCAGTAAGCACAGCGAAATATCTGCTTCTAAATCCAAAACGCAGCTATCTAACAGAACGGTTGTCAATGTGTGCACTCAACATCCAGAGTTAAACCCGTGTGTGGATTCAGCAGTCTGCAAACACTTTCTCTGCAGAGTCCCAAAACAGGCGTTTTCAGCCCATTACCGGCATATGGAAGAAACAGCAGTAAGCACAGGGAAATATCTGCTTCTAAATCCAAAACGCAGCTATGTAACAGAACGGTTGTCAATGTGGGCACTCAACTTCCAGAGTTAAACCTGTGTGTGGATTCAGCAGTCTGCAAACACATTCTCTGCAGAGTCCCAAAACAGGCGTTTTCAGCCCATTACCGGCATATGGAAGAAACAGCAGTAAGCACAGGGAAATATCTGCTTCTAAATCCAAAACGCAGCTATCTAACAGAACGGTTGTCAATGTGTGCACTCAACTTCCAGAGTTAAACCCGTGTGTGGATTCAGCAGTCTGCAAACACTTTCTCTGCAGAGTCCCAAAACAGGCGTTTTCAGCCCATTACCGGCATATGGAAGAAACAGCAGTAAGCACAGGGAAATATCTGCTTCTAAATCCAAAACGCAGCTATCTAACAGAACGGTTGTCAATGTGTGCACTCAACTTCCAGAGTTAAACCCGTGTGTGGATTCAGCAGTCTGCAAACACTTTCTCTGCAGAGTCCCAAAACAGGCGTTTTCAGCCCATTACCGGCATACGGAAGAAACAGCAGTAAGCACAGGGAAATATCTGCTTCTAAATCCAAAACGCAGCTATCTAACAGAACGGTTGTCAATGTGTGCACTCAACTTCCAGAGTTAAACCCGTGTGTGGATTCAGCAGTCTGCAAACACTTTCTCTGCAGAGTCCCAAAACAGGCGTT